>NW_011491240.1:6025-6683 GCF_000754665.1 Bison bison bison | reverse complement strand
GTAAGGGCTTCCCAGGTGGTTCAATGGTAAAAAATTTGCCTGCAATGCAGGAGATGCAGGTTCAATCCCTGGATTAGGAAGATCTCCTGGAGGAGGAAATGGCAACCCACGTCAGTATTCTTGCATGAGAAATCCCATGGACAGAGGAGACTGTAGCTGTGGGCTACAGTCCATGGGGTCGCAAAAGAGTTGGACACGACTTTGTGACTAAACAAAAACAGCTAATAAGTAATGGGTATTTGGGGGTGTGGAAATTTTCAAATGAGATTGTGATGATGTTTGTGTAACTTCACTCTACTAAGAAAACCTTTGAATTGTATATTTTAATTGGGTGAGTTTGTATGGTATGTAAATTATATCTCAATTAAAAAAGAAAAACTTAGAAAACCCCTATTGAGGACTACACTAGATCCCATTTCAGACACTGGTTTTGCATCAGAATCTCCAGAGGTGAGGATCTGGAATGTGCACTGTGACAAATTCCGGGGTGATTGTGATACACAACTAAAGTTTGAGGATCACTGAATTAAAAGATATAAACTTTGCACTGTCTTCCTGAGATCTAACTATATATGTTTCCACTCAGGGAGAGATTGTAACTACTCTCAAGTGAATAATATTCAACTTCTTTTTTTTTATTTTTTAATTTATTTATTTT
>NW_011491240.1:5376-5925 GCF_000754665.1 Bison bison bison | reverse complement strand
GGGTTGCCATTTCCTTCTCCAACACAAGGAAGAGCTGGAAGACAAAGCTGGAAAAAAGGTACAGTGTAGCTTAGATGTTGTGTGAATTGCCTTCTGTATTTTCAGGATGGGCAGGGAGAAAAAATAACAGCATTTCTTTTCTTATTTCTTTATTTTCAGGTTCATTTCTTATTCTAAGGAATCAGCTTCCTCATAAGGATTTTGATATTTTTCAAACCAATGAACTGGTTAAGTTAACTGCATTTGAATTTTCCTACTGTTGCTTTAAAACCACTACAATAAACTATGCTATTGATTATGTCAGAAGACTGATGAGATCAGACATTTTTATTGAGGTCTGGTTTGCTTCTCACAATCACTCATTTCTATACTTTTTATATTAATGAGGGTAAAAAGTTGCATTCTTTCTTTGGTTTCTGTTTTGTCTTTCCCAGCTGCTACAGAATGTGAACTACTTTATCCTCAAAGTCCCTCTGAAAGCCTTCAACCCTCACCAGTCACTTGTCAGTGCTTTAATGGGTCACTTCAGTCATCATTTTCTTATGGCCC
>NW_011491240.1:0-2013 GCF_000754665.1 Bison bison bison | reverse complement strand
GATCACCCAAGGTCCATAGTTTATATTAGTATTCACTCTAAGTGTTGTGAATTCTATGGGTTTTGACAAATTATAATGGCATGTATCCACCATTATAATGTCATACGTAACAGTTTCACTGCTCTAAAAATCCTTTGTTTTCTACCCATTTATCCCTCCTTATCTTTTTAAAAGCTAGACTATTCCATATCTCTTATCTGTCTGATACAGAGTTTCTTGCCCAGGGACTCTGAACATTTTGGACCAATTTTTTTGAGAGCATATCTTGTGTACTGTGGAATGTTTAGCAGCATCCCTGGCCTCTACCCAAGCAAGACATGCCAGAAACCCTGCCATTCTTAGTTGGGCCAGCCCCAAATGTCTCAAGATGTTGTCAAATGCCCCCTGGGAGTGGGTGGCAAAACTGTCCCTTGTTATGAATCACTCACCTAATCCAAGGCCTACTTCTACTTTCAAGATCATGTCTATATTATTCTATTACAATTTGTACAGTTAGTCATTAAATGGCAGTCTACAGATATTTACTCTTCATACTTTGTGTTTGGCCATAGCCTGCTAAGAGCTGTTAAACGTTTCAAATACTAGAAGTGTCAGGACAGATAATGAGCTCTTACCATACATGTAATTATATATAAATCTATGCATGGTAGCTACATTAAGCATTGAGACATGATTAATCAAATCAGGTAAACCATCTTCATGATCTTGTGACTATTCACAGCAGCATGAATGGAAGGGAAAATGCACTGATTGATCTTTAAGATTGCTTAACTGATTGGACCTGCTGTGCTATGATCTGGTTTAGGAGTCACACACAAGATATGGACTGTGTCCCTACAGAGAAACAGTTCTAAATAACTAGCCAGGAAAGGTGGACTCTATGCAAATCTCTACTCCCATTCTACCTCCACCACCACGTTTCCATGAAAACAGAATTTTTGCCTAATTTTCATGGACAATTGTCATAAATACCTCAATCCTCCTTTCATCCAGCCTCTGTATATAGAGATGGACTAATGGGAAGCTGGAATCCTTTCTGATTCAGTTTCTCTGCTGTTCTGGTTGTTAAATTGGAATGCAAGAGAGCAAGGACAATTTGAGATTTTATTTGGAGATTTTCCTTGTAAAGATTTAGGCATTAAAGCAGTCGTTTAATTTATGACATAATTGCCAAAAACTAAAAAGGGAATTGAAGTGGTAAGCTATGGGATATCTTAGCAAAACTAATCCTATTTGCACAATGGCCTCAAATTATGGATTTCCTCCTTCTTGGGGGCAGACCTATTACACTCATTTTGATTTCTCCTCACTTTTGTTTATTTGGCTTTTTATGATGGACCAAAAATAAATAAATTCAAAATCGACTCATTAAAAACAGTTTACTACATTTAATTTAGTTTTTATTTCCAAGATGCTTCTTGGAGGATATGGGGATCCTTATTCCTTGGGCTAAGTCACTTCAGTCGTCTCCAACTCTTTGCAATCCCATGAACTATAGCCCACCAAGCTCCTCTGTCCATGGAATTCTCCAGGCAAGAATACTGGAGTGGGTTGCCATTTGCTTCTTCACCTTACTCCTTAGATAGTGGTAAAGAACCCACCTGCCGATGCATGAGACATAGAGATGCAGGTTTGATCCCTGAATCCAGAAGATGGAGGGCATGGCAACCCACTCCAGTATTTTGCCTGGAGAATCCCATGGACAGAGGAGCCTGGTAGGCTACAGTCCATGGGGTCGAAAAGAGTTGGACACGACTGAACGACTTCACTTTTGAACTATGGTGTTGGAGAAGACTCTTGAGAGTCCCTTGACTGCAAATCAGTCAATCCAAAAGGAAATCAGTCCCGAATATTCACTGGAAAGACTGATGCTGAAGTTGAAGCTCCAATACTTTGGCCATCTGATGTGAAGATCCAACTCATTGGAAAAGACCCTGATTCTGGGAAAGATTGAAGGCAGGAGAAGGGAGTGACAGAGAATGAGATGGTTGGATGGCCTCATTGACTCAATGG
>NW_011491239.1:25341-26251 GCF_000754665.1 Bison bison bison | reverse complement strand
GAGCCTGGTAGGCTGCAGTCCATGGGGTCCCTAAGGGTCGGACACAACTGAGCGACTTCACTTTCACTTTCACGCATTGGAGAAGGCAATGGCAACCCACTCCAGTGTTCTTGCCTGGAGAATCCCAGGGATGGGGGAGCCTGGTGGGCTGCCATCTATGGGGTCTCACAGAGTCAGACATGACTGAAGCGACAGCAGCAGCAGTGCATTTAAAGTGTAATCCTATAGCAAATTGTAAAGAAATCCTTATCAGCCCACTTATTAGATATATCTTTGAATCTAGTTTTGTTGCATTCCAAAGACAGCAACAACTGTGTACATAATACAACCTTTTATATATCAAATGGAAAAGCTGACTGAGCAAGTGACCCCATGGGAGCTTGCTTGGTAGCAGGGACTCACACATCTTTGTATCATCCACAACACAGCCCAATTACTTGCACATAATACTCAACAAATGTTTTTTCAGTAAGTAAATAAATGTAAACTTACATAAAAATAAAATAAAAAGGCTTTCAATATGCTATTCCAGTCTTAAATACCCAATTTTTAATTCATTCTCAGTATAACATTACTTGCTAAAGACAATACTCCATTCAAAATAGATATCTTAGACCTCATCACTTATTAGAAGCTAGATAAGCCAAAAAGAAAATTGCAAAATTAAAACAAAACCAATGAATGGATTTGACATTTTATGAAATACTACCTATGACATGCTTTTATCTTTGCTGTGAAAATTATAACAAATTTTAAACATTGCACACATCTTCTCTTTGCTTTGAAAACCTTATAACTAGCATTGGCCAAAAGCAATAACAACATGAGTAGGGTAACCCACTCCAGTACTCTTGCCTGGAAAATCCCATGGATGGAGGAGCCTGGTAGGCTACAGTCCATGGGGTTGCAA
>NW_011491239.1:19274-22267 GCF_000754665.1 Bison bison bison | reverse complement strand
TTTTTTGCTTATGACCTGAATATAGAGTACTCAGAAAATCCAAAGAAGTCAACCAAAAAATTACCAGAGGTAATAAAATGAGTTCATCAGAATTGTGGAGTGAAGTAAATCCACAAAAATAAATTAAATGCAGCCCTATATACTTATAATATAGAAAATACAATGAATAACTCAAAAAAGAAATGAGATTACATCCTCAGTAACTATTAGAAACACTAATGCTTGTGCATTAAGTTTATGACACAAAGAAAACTGAGACCCTAATGAGTGAAAAATGGAAGATTTAAATAAATGAAGAAATACACCTATCTCATTGTTAGAAAGAGTCAAGATAAGCGTACTCAAACTCATATATATATATACTACAAAATAGTTGTTAGAATTGTGTGATATTTTAACAAGGGAGATTAATCAGTGGTACAGAGCACTTAGAAATAGACTCAAATTATTATTATAATAACTAAAGCTATGGTAAAAAAAAATATAAGTAACACAGAAATGGATAATAGAATCCTTTATAAATGTTTTGCCAGGGTAAAAATGGTTATAAATAAAAATAAATAAATAACTTGGACCCATGCCTTACACTGTACATTTGCAACAAATGCCATATAACAATCAAAGCTTTAATGACAAAATATTTTGCTAAATTATAAGGTAAAAGTGTGTTTAAAGAATTGAAATTCAGTGTCAGGAGAAGTTAGACAAACAAAGCTAGTATCTGAGAATAAAAATATATTCACAACATTGGGCTAAGACAGATTCAGCTAAAGGCGATGGGGAAGAAGTCCAGCCAGGCAGGCCAATGCCTGGAGAATCTGGGGACAAGAGATGGCAGTCCAGGTAAGCAGTCAGCATTAGGGAAAGCCAGGAGAGGGGGCAGATGCTGATGACCTGGTAGACAGGTAAAGCACAACAATGCGAGTAGCAATAGAGATGGGTATTATTTGGCTACGCAGATGATGTTCAGAGTTGAGGTGCAAGTTCTGCAGTCCCAGTTGCTAGTCTGGGATTTCACATCAAAACACAGGTTCCTGAAAGAACAGGGGAGGAAAAACCAAAGTCCTAGTCTTATAAGAACGAGAATACTATGTAGATCATCAAAGCAGAGGCCCTTTCATAGAACTGTTGTGCAAGGTACATGCACAGTGACAAGAATAAGGCAGAAACCAAGTTAGTAGAAAACTGATCCAGTCTAGGCTTAGTATACAAGCAGAAGTTAAGTGGTTCCAACTATGAGGATTTAAAGAGCTCTGGGTTAGTGAATCAGATCGCTTACTATGAAATTGCATTTTATTCCAGCTATCGAAGGGAGACATATTTCTGACTTTTAAAGAAAGAGAGTATGTCATCTCATACAAGACAAATGTATTCAAATGTCTTAAAAATAAAAAGGCTGTTAAGCTATGAAATGTAATAAAATGAGTATCAAAAGAAAGTATCATAATGGGAAAAATTCATGAGAAAAATGTAACTGATAAAGGCTCACTATCCAACTTGAATAAAAAATTAATGCACATATATCAGGCTAATACTCAGATTCTACTTGATAAGTTAACAAAGTTGAACAGGCAGTTTATATAAAAAGAAGTAAAATAGGATATCATCATGTGGAAAAAAGAAAGGCTCAATAGTAATTAAATGAATATAAATTAAACAAAAGTTCATTGCTTATCTATTAAATTAACAAAAACAGTTTATAGACTCAATTGCAAGCAAGAATTTGGGGAAATGGGTGTGCTAATACATTGCTGTTGGCTCTGTAAATTAACTCAGTTTTGCAGGATGGTAATTAGGCTATATCCAAAAAGAATAAAGAAATCATTCATATATTTTTTCTAGCAATTCCATTGTAGGGAATACACCCCTTGGGAAATAAATCATGTTTTATTTTTTCCAAAAGGAAAACATGATTAGTACTATGATTCTCATGGCAGTTCTCTGTACAACTTTTATAAAAATAGGTAGAGTCCAAATGCTTTCTATTACTGAAATGGTAACAAAGAGATCTTTTGTAGGCATTAAAAGTGACAAATGAGAGGAATTTGGTATATATAATATGTAAAACTGTTATGCGAAAAAAATCATAGTACAAAATATTAAGTACATAAAAACACAACCATGTCAAAAGGTTTAAGACTGTTTATAAACTTCTATTTCTTCTGCCCATTTTAGTAAGATATATTTTCCTAGACGTTTGTCCATACCATCTACATTTTCATATTTATCAGCATAAAGTTATTCATATCATTTTTTCACATTTAAAAATCTATTTGGATGTCTCCCTTTTCATCCCTCACACTGGCTATTCTCATCTTTACCTGGATAATGTTGTTAGAAATTTATATATTTTATTAATCTTTTCAAACAACCAACTTTTCATGCTGTTGAATTTCTCTACTGTAGGTTTGTTTTCTATTTCATATCTGTTCTTGTCTTTATCTTCTTTCTTCTAGATATTTCTGGTTATCAGAAGATAATTAACTTTATTTTTTAAATTTTTATCTTATATTGGGGGATAGTAGATTAATAATGTTACTTTCAGGTGTATATCAAAGTAATTCAGTTCCATGTATCCATTCTTTTCCAAATTATTTTCCCATTTAATTTATTACAGAACATTGAGCAGACTTGCATGTCCTATACAGTAGGTCCTTGTTGGTTATCTATTTTAAATATAGTAGTGTGTACATGTCAACCCTAAATTCCTTACTTATATTTCTTGAATTTAATTTGCTGCTCTTCTTCTAACTTGATGTAATGGATATTTATACCATTCCTTTTCAGCCTATCATGTTACTAATATATTTAAGAATACAAATATTCCTCTAATAAAAGCTATACCCCATAGTGTATATACAGATAGATAGATATTCTATCATTAAATTCAAAATATTTTCTAATGCCCATTATAATTTTTATTTAACTTATTGATTATATAGAAGTATAGAGAAGACTCTACACATGGACATCACCAGATGGTCGACACCAAA
>NW_011491239.1:18581-19174 GCF_000754665.1 Bison bison bison | reverse complement strand
AGAAAAGGAAAGATATTCCCATTGAATGCAGAGTTCCAAAGAATAGCAAGGAGAGATAAGAAAGCCTTCCTCAGTGATCAATCCAAAGAAATAGAGGAAAACAAAAGAATGGGGAAGACTAGAGATCTCTTCAAGAAAATTAGAATATTTTCTTGACGGGACTATTTCATGCAAAGATGGGCTCAATAAAGGACAGAAATCGCATGGACCTAACAGAAGCAGAAGATATTAAGAAGAGGTGGCAAGAATACACAGAACTGTACAAAAAAGATCTTCATGACCCAGAAAATCACAATGGTGTGATCACTCACCTAGAGCCAGACATCCTGAAATGTGAAGTCAAGTGATGCTACAAACAAAGCTAGTGGAGGTGATGGAATTCCAGTGGAGTTATTTCAAATCCTGAAAGATGATACTGTGAAAGTGCTGCACTCAATATGCCAGCAAATTTGGAAAACTCAGCAGTGGCCACAGGACTGGAAAAGGGCAGTTTTCATTCCAATCCCAAAGAAAGGCAATGCCAAAGAATGCTCAAACTAACACACAATTGCACTCATCTCACATGCTAGTAAAGTAATGCTCAAAATTCTCCA
>NW_011491239.1:17932-18161 GCF_000754665.1 Bison bison bison | reverse complement strand
TTTGACTGTGTGGATCACAATAAACTCTGGAAAATTCTTCAAGAGATGGGCATACCAGACCACCTGACCAGCCTCTTGAGAAACCTGAATGCAGGTCATGAAGCAACAGTTAGAACTGGACATGGAACAACAGACTGGTTCCAAATAGGAAAAGGAGTACGTCAAGGCTGTATATTGTTACTGTGCTTATTTAACTTATATGCAGAGTACATCATGAGAAATGCTGGGC
>NW_011491239.1:13389-17333 GCF_000754665.1 Bison bison bison | reverse complement strand
GAGTTTGAGTGAACTCTGGGAGTTGGTGATGGACAGGGAGGCCTGGCGTGCTGTAATTCATGGGGTCACAAAGAGTCAGACATGACTGAGAGACTGAACTGAACTGATCTGATGGAAACAAACTCCTATGTGCCAGCTCCCACATTTAATGAGCGTCATTATCTTTAAACATTGTATTATAGATATCGCTGTAGGTGTCTTTCCTTTCACAAGATTTTTGACAGCAAGGACCATATCTTTGCCACCTTTGGAATACCCAGCACCTATAGGTAATAATCAATGTTTATTTCTTGACTGACAGATTGATTAAATAAATGGTAAAGCTGCTTATCTTTATTATAAAACCTCATATATTCCATTTAAATATGGTTCTTAAAATGCTTTATTTCGAAGGAGCTGTTAGCCCATTTAGAAAGCAATTTTGCTTGTAACAGAAAATTGGGTAACTACAAGGTTTTTCAAAAGATGAACTGATTCTGAAAGCAGATGTATTTGATTTTATGTGATGGTTGCTACGGGAACACCTAAATGCAAATTTCATTTTACATAAGACTCAGTTAAAATATTGATCAGAAAAGAAAGAAGAAGCTTCAAGCCAAGTCATAAAGTGACTTGAGAAACTGCTTTCTGATTGGAAGGGGAAAAAGGATTCTGTTTTATGTAATCAGTCTATTTCAGCATAGATGTAGAGTGGAGAGTTAGCAGCAAGGAAGCACAGAGGAGACACTGCCAGTTTCCATCTCGTGCTAAAATACAGAAAAGCAGAAGAAGCAAAATAGCTAACTGCTAGCAGTTTAATTCCTTCAGCACTTAGTGATCTGGATTTCAACTTAAAGGTCACATCTTATGGTAAAATTCCCCTGCCCTTGGGAAGGTGAGGTGCCTTAACCCGTGTTCTTACAATACCAGGAAGCTCTTCTCTTTACTGTAAATTCTGGGAGATCAGAGGTCATGTCTTACTCATGCCTATACCCCAAGCACCTTGCCCAGTGGCTCGCTCCCCTTTTCAGCCTCTTGTCTCACTCCCTGCTTCGCAGGCCAGATGGGACAGAAAAAAAATGGAGTTTCTGCAACAAGCTGCTCCCTCCGCTCACCTTTGGACCTTTATACAGACTGTTCTCCCTACCCTGAGCCCCAAGCCATATAATTCCCTGACAAAATCTTTCCTATCCTTCAGTTCTCTGTTTATAAACTTCTGCCTTCAAGACCTCCCTAACTCTCCAAGTCTGGATGAGGGGGACCTCTAGGTGTTCCAGGTCTACCCTAACATGGTACTTATCTCATGGTAGTTTATTTCATGGTGGAAAAAAATACTTCATCTCATCGTCAGCACCTAGCACAGTACCTGCCACATCACATGAACTTAAAAAGTACTTGATGACTGCATAAAAAAAAAAAAAAAAAGATTGCCTACAGAAGACAAAGGAATCTGACAGGTGTGGGGTGATACAAGGATGCATATGACAAAAATTCTTGCTCACATCAGGAAGGATCCAAAGAAATACATAATTAACTCGAATACAAGGCAGACTGTAATGAATGCTACAATTAAGCAAACATGTACTATGAATTTTCTGGAACCATCTTGATTTCAAATAATCTATCACATTGTTCCTATAAGTATACTTATCGTTGTCAAAGCATGTGTCCTGATTTAGAGTTCAGCAAATGCAGTCGCTGTAGTTATCACCAAAGTATAAGCAAATTGCTGTAGGGTATAGAAGACAGAAAGACTTATTAGAGGAAGTGCAATTTGCATTGGGCTTTGAATGGAGAGGGTGACAGGCAGAAAGAAATGAGTAAAGAGGAGAGAAATTTCAGGCAAAGGAAATCAGCCTAAGCAAGAGCTCTTAGGCAGGAAGGTGAAGGATGGAGCGAAGGAATGATGAATAAACCAGTATGACAGGAGTAGGAAATAAGAAGTCATTTTAAAGCTCGAGGAAAATTAGAAATGACAAAGGAATTCCTGACTTTGGTTAGTTGTAAGCAGATAGTTATCTTTCTCATAAGGGAAGGAAGTTGACTGTTCACACAGGAAGACAGGCTACAGAGGATGTGACTCTTAAGGAGGGGCCAGAGCCATGAAAGTTTCTTAAGGATAGGGAGAAATTGTAACTCTCAGAAGTTAGAAAGAAGCCTTGCTGGAAGGGGTAGGGAGGTGGGAGGATGGAAAGAACAAGAATGCTATATACTTTTTAAATTTAACTGTTTATCATTAATGGTGATGTGCAAGTATTAAAAAGATTTCTATTCAAGGGTGGAATACAATTGAATAGAACATGTTAATCTATTTTTAAGTTAAGCATGCCTACAGAAAGCATCAGTTAACTGAAAGAAAGCAAAGTATAAAAGAGGGGATAGTCTGAGTCCTAATATAGTCATGGTGATATCCCAATACCTAAAGCTAAAGTTCTACCCCTGGGTTGGGAAGATCCTCTGGAGGAGGGCATGGCAACCCACTCCAGTATTGTTGCCTGGATAATCCCATGGACAGAGAAGCCTGGTGGGCTACAGTTCATGGGGTTGCATAGAGTTGGACATGAGTAAAGCAACTTAGCACACACACACACGGATGTATCAGATCAGTCGCTCAGTCGTGTCCGACTCTTTGCGACCCCATGAATCGCAGCACGCCAGGCCTCCCTGTCCATCACCAACTCCTGGAATTCACCCAGACTCACGCCCATCAAGTCAGTGATGCCATCCAGCCATCTCATCCTCTGTCGTCCCCTTCTTCTCCTGCCCCCAATCCCTCCCAGCATCAGAGTCTTTCCACACTATTATCAACCAAGTTGTGCTTTTAACTTACTGACAGGTAGCACATAAAAGTTTCGCTTAATTAACTGCTTCATTAAAATGGGTTTTGTAGACAACACCTAATATACTTGAATATCTGCTTACAAATCTATGAAGCTCTTTACATTTAATTCTCATGCAGTACATGTCATCCCAAAGAAAACCTTGCAAATTCATTCACTTACCCATATCTCAATCCTGCAGATACCTAAGAAAGGGACATTTGGTGTCTGCCATTCATTGCACCAGCTGCCGATATGAACTGGCTCTGCATAGAATGGAGAACGTGATAGGAAAACTAGGCAGCTCCCCGAATCCTCCAGTTCCAGGTCTTCCTAGTGCTGTGGGCTTCTCTGGTTTATTCTAGGAATTCATTTCATCAGATACTGACAAATTCAAATGTATGTACAAAACTCTCCAAAGCAAATTACTGTAAGTTATGTTTTAAATTATTCACACATTCATACTAGACTCTCAGCTAGAAGAGGCCCAGTGACCATTAGTTCAAACCTTATGTTTTAGGGACAAGTAAATGCAGATAGCTAAGGCCACCCACAGAATTATACAGGTTATTCACTGCATGTAACCAATATGAGTACAACAACCCTTGAGTTGTGCAGTGCATAACCTGAACAACCATATGTATATCCTGTATGCCCTTTGTCACAGACCTAACTAACTGTAGAACCAAGAAGGTTCATGGTTAAGTATGGAGGCTGTGAAGTCCATCAGCCTGAATTCAAATCCCACTTCTACTAATAATTGCTAGCTGTGTTACCTTATAAAAGTTAGCCAAATCTTTTGAATTCTCCGTTCGCCCATATTTAAAATGGGGATAATGACATTATATACTTAGGGTTATTTTATTAAACATTAAACATTATTTTTTCAAACTAAAAAACAGCTAACCTAATTTCCACTCATTATTCTTTGCACCTCCTTCCTTTATACAGGTAGGCAGAGATTTGTCATTTAACAAGATACTGGCTAGTTATTGCAATGATTTCTGGTACTATTTCAGTTAGTATCCATATGATCAACAAAAATAACAAACATACATTGAGTACGACCTAGATCAAATCCCTTATGATTATACAGTGGAAGTGACAAATACATTCAAGGGATTAGATCTGATAGAGTCCCAGAAG
>NW_011491239.1:11528-13289 GCF_000754665.1 Bison bison bison | reverse complement strand
AGTGCAAAGAAATAGAGGAAAACAATGGAATGGGAAAGACTAGAGATCTCTTCAAGAAAATTAGAGATACCAAGGGAATATTTCATGCAAAGAGGGGAACAATAAAAGACTGAAATGGTATGGATCAATCTAACAGAAGCAGAAGATATTAATAAGAGGTGGCAAGAATACACAGAAGAACTATCCAAAAAAGATCTTAATGACCCAGATAATCATGATGGTGTGATCACTCACCTAGAGCCAGACATCCTGGAGTGGGATGTCAAATGGGCCTTAGGAAGCATCACTAAAAACAAAGCTAGTAGATGTGATGGAATTCCAGCTGAGCTGTTTCAAATCCTAAAAGATGAGGCTGTGAAAGTGCTACACTCAATATGCCAGCAAATTTGGAAAACTCAGGGGCCACCGGACTAGTAAAGGTCAGTTTTCATTCCAGTCCCAAAGAAGGGCAATGCCAAAGAATGTTCAAACTACTGCACAATTGCACTAATTTCAAATGTGAGCAAAGTAACGCTCAAAATTATCCAAGCTAGACTTCAACAGTACATGAACCAAGAACTTCCAGATTGTTCAAGCTGGATTTAGAAAAGGCAGAGGAACCAGAGATCAAATTGCCAACATCTGTTGGATCACAGAAAAAGCAAGAGAGTTCCAGAAAAACATCTATTTCTGCTTTATTGACTCTGCTAAAGCCTTTGACTGTGTGGATCACAATAAACTGTGGAAAATTCTTAGAGAGATGGGAACACCAGACCACTTTACCTGCCTCCTGCAAAACCTGTATGCAGGTCAAGAAGCAACAGTTAGAACCAGACATGGAACAAAAGATTGGTGCCAAATTGGGAAAGGAGTATGTCAAGGCTGTAGATTGTCACCCTGCTTATTTAACCTATATGCAGAGTAAATAGGTCATGCAAAATGCTGGGCTGGATGAAGCTCATGCTGGAATCAAGATTGCTGGGAGAAATATCAATAACCTCAGATATGAAGATGACACCACCCTTATGGCAGAAAGCAAAGAGGAACTAAAGAGCCTCTTGAAAGTGAAAGAGGAGAGTGAAAAAGTTGGCTTAAAACTCAACATTCAGAAAACTAAGATCATGGCATCTGGTCCCATCACTTCATGGCAAATATAAGGGGGAAAAAATGGAAACAGTGACAGATTTTATTTTCTAGGTCTCCAAAATCACTGCAGATGGTGACTACAGCCATGAAATTAAAATTGTTACTCCTCAGAAGAAAAGCTATGACAAACCTAGACAGCATATTAAAAAGCAGAGACATCACTTTGCCAACAGAGGTCCATATAGTCAAAGGTATGGTTTTTCCAGTAGTCATGTATGGATATAAGAGTTGGACCATAAAGAACAATGAGCACAGAAGAATTAATACTTTTTAACTGTGGTGCTGGAGAAGACTCTTGAGAGTCCCTTGGACAGCAAGGAGATCCAACCAGTCCATCCTAAAGGAAATCAGCCCTGAATATTCATTGGAAGGACTGATGCTGAAGCTGAAACTCCAATACTTTGGCCAGCTGACGCGAAGAACTGACTCATTGGAAAAGACCCTGATTCTGGGAAAGACTGAAAGGCAGGAGGAGGAGGAGATGACAGAGGATATGATAGTTGGATGGCATCATCAATTCAATAGACATGAGTTTGAGCAAACTCTGGGTGATAGTGAAGGACAGCAAAGTCTGGCATGCTGCAGTTCATGGGGTTGCAAATAGTTGGACATGACTGAACAACTAAACAACAACAC
>NW_011491239.1:8099-10167 GCF_000754665.1 Bison bison bison | reverse complement strand
CCACCAGGCTCCCCCGTCCCTGGGATTCTCCAGGCAAGAACACTGGAGTGGGTTGCCATTTCCTTTTCCAAATGAAGCCAGAATGCAAACTCAAATGAACAGAGACATATATAATATTTACACTGTCTATATGTATTATACATACTATGTAGGTAAATGTTAGCTAAAATATGAATCTTAAGGTAAATGTTTGTAGTGTCTAGTTATCAGTGATCAATGGCATTAATAAGAGCCATGACAGAAGTTTTAAAAAATATCTAGGAAGCCTATGATTAGATAAATAATGTAAGGTTTTTCTTAACTTTTATAAATTCCACATGACTTGCAGTTAATGGATCAACTTAATGTTTGCTGTTATTGTTGTTTCTTGCAAAACAAAGCACTGATGGTTCACTTTTCCCATAATTACTGAAACAGCATGGAAAAGGGCAGGGCACAACTTTTAAAAGAATGATATGGCCCATAAAACATGACAAAAACTGGCTAGAACCAACTAGGTCCAAGATGATGGAAGATGTGACTTCCAGCAGACCTTCAGTTTCATTATATGCCCATTGTAATACATTAGCTAAATGACACACCTACCATCACAAAGACAGTTCTGAGACCAATCATAAAAGACCAAAAAGTGGGCAGTGGACCAATTCCTGGGAATCCCCATCCCTTTTTGAAAATAATTGGAATAATCCTCCCACTCACTAGCCTATGAAATTAACCAGCCTATTAAAACTAACCACACCATATTTTGAAGCCCTGTTATTCTCTCTTAGCTTCTGAGATGGCCACACACTGTGGAGTATGTTTCTCTCTAAATAAATCCACTTCTTAACTATTGCTTCATCTCCAAATTATTTCATGAGAAAGCAAGAACCTTAAATTCACCGGCAACATTATGAGCTTTCCAATGTACATATTCTATAAATAGGATCACCCCCTTCACCTAGGCCAAGAGTCAGTATACTTCTTTCATAAAATATCAAATAGTAAATGTTTAGGCTCTGTGAGCCATACACTCTCTGTAGTAACTACTCAGCTCTGCCACTGTGGCAGGAAATCAGCCATGGATCATATATATATAAAGGAATGTGGATGCTTGTGTTCAAATAAGATTTTATTTATGGGTGCTGAAATTGAAATTGTATATAATTTTCACATCACAAAATATCCTTCATTCCATTTTTTTCAGCCATTTAAAAAATGTAAAAACTATTCTTAGCTCACAGACTATACAGAAACAGTCAACAGGCTGGATTTGGTCTTAATACCATAGTGGTCGATGCCTAACCTAGGTAGGGATAAAGCAGATTCTAAAAGGAGGTGATATATTTTGACTTTGAAATTGATCCTGTAGACTCAGAAATGGGTAATGGCAGAATTTAATAGGCAACACCAATTATCAGGATCACTTGAAGTGTCATATATCATCATATTGTTAAGGTTCAGATATGAGGAGTCATAAACAACCACAATAGCAGCTTTAAATATGAGATCCTGCTTTTGACAGTTTCTGAAAGCAGGAAAAAAAAAAAAAAAACTTGCAACTGGCAGGAGATCCATGTTAATAGGTATTTTTCAGTTCCAAAGAAACACCATGAGTAAATGCTGTCCAATCATTTCCTTTTGTTTGATATATAGTAGGAAACTGATAAAGAACTATCACCTGCACTTTCCTACTTCATCAGCAACTGCTCATTCTGGCATGATTTAGCTTCCTAAAACAAGAGCCTCATCCTTCTTAGAATAGTCAATAGCTAGCCCAGTCATTTTCTGTAATTGCTTAAGCGTGACATCAATAAACTGGACATGGAATAACAGACTGGTTCCAAATAGGAAAAGGAGTATGTCAAGTCTGTATATTGTCACCCTGCTTATTTAACTTATATGCAGAGTACATCATGAGAAACGCTGGGCTGGATGAAGGACAGGCTGGAATCAAGATTGCCGGGAGAAATATCAATAATCTCAGATATGCAGATGACACCACCCTTATGACAGAAAGTGAAGAGGAACTAAAAAGCCTCTTGATGAAAGTGAAAGAGGAGAGTGAAAAAGTTGGCTTAAAGCTCAA
>NW_011491239.1:7088-7460 GCF_000754665.1 Bison bison bison | reverse complement strand
GAGATGGCTGGATGGTATCACCGACTCGATGGACGTGAGTTTAAGTGAACTCCGGGAAATGGTGATGGACAGGGAGGCCTGGCGTGCTGCAATTCATGGGATCGCAAAGAGTCAGACACGACTGAGCAACTAAACAGAACTGACATCAGTAAACAGCAGCATATCTCTCTCTCTGGCATTCATGCAACTGCATTGATTTCAAAACCAAAGAATCTAGTTTCATATGAGTCATTCTAACATGGATTGTAGTTCCATGAAGGTAGGGATCATGTGTGCTTTGCTCACTGCTGTATTCCAGAGGCCTAGTGTAGGGCCTGGAATATAACAAGTTCTCAATATCGGGCTTCCCTGCTGGCTCAGTGGTGAAGAATC
>NW_011491239.1:3681-4439 GCF_000754665.1 Bison bison bison | reverse complement strand
AGAGTCTTCTCCAACACCACAGTTCAAAAGCATCAATTCTTCGGTGCTCAGCCTTCTTCACAGTCCAACTCTCACATCCATACCTGTCTACAGGAAAAACCATAGCCTTGACTAGACAGAAGCCTTAATTAAATAGACTTGGGAGACCAGAATGGGGAGTTCCCATGCCCTATGACAACATCAAAGACCTCCTCCAATTTCCTGACATAGGGAGCAAAATTAGCTGTCCCAAAATGCTTCTCTTCAGCATGGGAATGAATTTAGGCTGATTATTTTTGAAAAACAGAAGACTCAGG
Organism: Bison bison bison; assembly: GCF_000754665.1. Taxonomy (NCBI): domain Eukaryota; kingdom Metazoa; phylum Chordata; class Mammalia; order Artiodactyla; family Bovidae; genus Bison; species Bison bison. The sequence goes on along the minus strand of NW_011491239.1, from coordinate 4,143 downwards.
AAATCTTTCTTTTTCACCTCCCACTTAGCTGCATAAAGAATTTAGACAGAGGATCTGCTCCTGGAATAAAGCTATCATTAGAGCTATCTGCAAAGAACACAGGCTAGGTGTTGTGGGGGGAGCTCTAGGTAGGGCCTAGAGATCCGAATCCACCATGTTCCATTGTCTCTAAGTGGCCCATGAGCATTTATTTACCAAACATCTGTTTTTCCATCTCCATGTGAATTGTCTTCTTCCCCTTTGAAGTCCCAAACCACAACTCCCAACATCCTCTTTTGTCTTTAGCTGAAGATAGTATTTAAGGTGAGAGTTTCAGTTATTTTTGTGAGTTTCTCATTTCTCCTGGATCTTTCCCAAGTAATTGTACATGTTGTTAAAATTTGTGTGATTTTCTCCTGTTAAACTCTTTCATACCAAGCTACTAGAACTAATCAATGAACAGAGTAAAGTCTCAGGATATAA
>NW_011491239.1:0-211 GCF_000754665.1 Bison bison bison | reverse complement strand
TGGGCTTTCCTGGTGGCTCAGATGGTAAAGAATCTGCCTGCAATGCAGGAGACCTGGGTTTGATCCCTGGGTTGGGAAGATCCCCCAGAGGAGGGCATGGCAACCCACTCCAGTACTCCTGTCTAGAGAATCCCATGGACAGAGGAGCCTGGCAGGCTACAGTCCATGAGGCTGCACAGAGTTGGACATGACCGAAGCAGTTAAGTAGCAG
>NW_011491238.1:160244-160789 GCF_000754665.1 Bison bison bison | reverse complement strand
ATCCCAGCAGCGGGTTCGCCTCTGGGCCCCTGGAGCTGTGTCGTCGGGCGTTTCGTCGCGGCGCTGGTGCCTCCCAGGCTGGGGGCCCTCTGGGTCCCAGGACTGGTTTGGAAAATACTCTTCCTTTAGGGAGAGTGTGCAGAGAGCAAACGTGTGTCCCAGTGTCGATGGGGTAGGAGAATCTCCATGAAGGCTGCCTGCACCCAGACCCGCCACACTTTCCAGGCGAAGTCAGACACAAGGGCCAGCGTGGAGCTGGACCCCGGTGGCTGAACTCCCTTAGCGGGAATCTTGGTGTCTGCACTCACATGCACCTGCTCCATTGGCAGGGCTGGTCCTCTTGCAGGAAAACCCCCAGCTCACCCCCAGCGCCTTGGCTTCCCCGTGAACTGGGATGGTCCTCCACGAGCTTCCAAGCAGGCGGGAACCGCAGGATGGGATGGAGCTGGCCCTGGAAGGGTGGGCAGTGGCGGGGTGAGAGCAGTGGGAAAGGGGTTACATCCAGGCTGTGGGGTCTCCTCCGTCTCCTACTTCTTTATTTATTT
>NW_011491238.1:154828-156526 GCF_000754665.1 Bison bison bison | reverse complement strand
CAGCGTCCAGGAGGAGGGGCAGGACAGCGACGCGGAGGTCTCCTTCACTGGTACGGCGGAGTTGGGAAGAGCGTTGGGTTGATTGACTGCCGGAGCCTGGGAATCAATGTTCCGGTCCCCGTCTCTGTAGACCCTGGCGCCCATCCCCAAGCCCTGTGGTTTGGCCACTCAGGACCATTGCCCTTCTTCTGAAGGGGGACAGAAACCCCGTGACCTGCATGCGTGTCCCTTGGCAGGCTTTGTCCTGGAGGGAGGGTCTGACCATGCTCCCCCCTGCCCCCACCCAGGGCACTTGGCACTTACAGTGATTTTTTAGGGAGGCAGCAGCACAGTCTTGGGGTGATTAAAGGTCCTAGCTGCTTGGCGTTGGAGGAGGGTCCACCCTCGTCTCTGGAACCCAGTTACCTCCTTTTTCCAAAGCAGAGAGCCCCTCCCCCACCAGCTCTTAATGTCCATCCTCAGAGAGTTTGTTTAGGAGATTGTTTGGCTGCATTGTGACCTTAGGCTACTCACCTAGCCTCTCTGAGCCTCAATTAACTTGTCTGCAAAATTGGGTAGCCTTGGGATCATACTGGATCCCAGCACAGGAGCCCACAGTTTCATAGGAATCAGGTGGGATGGAGCTGAACAAACTCAGGGGTGAAAGGGTAAGAGATGTGGGCTGACCCGCCCTGGTGGGGCACACGGCGCCTGCAGGGGGCACCGAGGAGCACCAGAGGTGGCAGCAGGTGTGCACTAAGCAATGCCCTCTACTTCTACCGCAGACGAGCCAGCCATGGCCGACATGGGCCCCGCCAGCGGCCTCTACGGCAGCCTGGGAGAGCCTGCCCCGACTTTGGGCCGGCCCTCGGGGGCCCCGGGCAGCTTCCCACTGGAGCACGGAGGCCTGGCCGGCCCGGAGCAGTACAGAGAGCTACGCCCCGGCAGCCCCTACGGCGTCCCCCCTTCGCCTGCTGCCCTGCAGAGCCTCTCTGGCCCCCAGCCCCTCCTCTCCAGCTTGGTGTACCCCGATGCCGGCTTGGGGCTCGTGCCCACGGGAGCCCCAGGTGGGCCCCCACCCATGAGAGTGCTGGCAGGGAACGGACCCAGCTCCGACCTTTCCACTGGGAGCAGCGGGGGCTACCCCGACTTCCCTGCCAGCCCCGCCTCCTGGCTGGACGAGGTGGACCACGCTCAGTTCTGACTTGAGTCCCCGTGCCCTCAAGCCTCGGACGTGAGGAGTCTGGGCAGCAGCTCTCCTGCCGGAAGCACGGACTTCTGCAGGACGCGGTGCCACGGGGAACAGGATGCAGACTCGGGAGGGTCATTTCTGGGAGTGCCCTCTCCCACCCAGGCAGAGGGACTCTCCGGGTTCGGGTTTGAGAGGCTGCTGCTGCTCAAACTGGGGGCCTCTCGGCAAGCCTTGTTTTGTAAGCAGATTTTCCCCTTTATCGACCAATTAACCCAGTGCTTGCCACCGTTTCCAGACAGGAAATGTCACCCTGGGGAGGCCAAGCCTTCACTCCCTTCAGGGGCCTCTGCCCAGACCAGCACAGCCCTCAGGCTGGAAGATGCTTTAATTTCCAAAATTAAAAATAATTCTAATTGTGCTTTTGTTTCCCAGGTTCTATATGTCTGAGTTCTCTAGCCCCCTGCTCCACCTCCCCCCCAACCCCCTCTTTTAAGTCAGAGATCAAGCTGTCCGTCCAGGCAGGAGGT
>NW_011491238.1:145960-152369 GCF_000754665.1 Bison bison bison | reverse complement strand
GGGGGTTCGGGGTGGGAAGCACCCTGGCGGGGAGGCGGGACACACCTCAGCATTTTTTTCCTGAGGGGCTAGGGCTTGTTCACTTTTGAAAAACAGTAACCTCTGTAACGTAATACTTAGAACTTTAAATTTTAACATAAGCGGAATACTCATCTTGACCGTGTTATCACGTTCTTTTCATTTTTGAACCCGACGATTGCATACATTATCAAAGGTAAACACCTGAATGATAAAAAACAATTTCGACCAGTATGTAAAAGGACTTCTTTCCTTTTAAATATAAAATTTGCTCAGGGCGGGTGAAAGCTCTGAAATCAGAGACACCCCTTCTTCCCCCCACCTCTCCTGGAGACCTGGGGACCCACTGGCGTCTCTTCCGCCGGCAGATCCGGCGGTTGTGTCTTGGGAACTGGCCCCCGCCTGGGGCAGGAGGGGGTTGGGGTCCCAAATCCCAGGAGCTTGCCTGGTTAAGTAGCAAAACGATAAATCAGTGGGTTTTCAAAGGACTCAGTCGGGAGCTCTGAATCCCAGGGGTTGTAATGATCAATTCTTTAAGCCCATAATTGTTCAAATTACTCTGAGCAACATAAAACATTAATTTTAAGAAATTTAATAGAAAAAAGCTCTTCAAATGCGCAACGAGATAAATGACACCCAGCATTCCGACCTTTTTCCATACCTTGGTGACATTGAATAATCTGAAAGGTATTTACATTTTCATTCTTCGTGGGAAGTGTTGACAAGCTTTTGGCCGTGGGCGAGGTGCTCAGTGGCACGCGGGCCCCCCTCCCCCCTAATTAATGGGGGAGCAGCGACTTCATAAGCAGAATTTTCATCAGTCTGCCTGGGTGACCTGCGGTGACGGCTCCCACCCCCCCGCACTGATGCAGCGTGGCTCATTTTTTACCATAAAAATATTCCCTTCTGACCAGCAGAGCCCCCCTCGGCATTCAAAAAGAGATAGGAGCCTAAGAAGCAGCTGTCTCGGAGGGCATTGCAGGAATGCAGTCCAAGGCCAGACCTGGGAGAGAAGTATGCAAACTGCAGACTCCAGAGTCAGGGAGGCACACGTGTGCGTGTACGGGAGCGTGCGTGCGTGTGTGTGTGTGTGTGTGTGTGTGAGAGAGAGAGAGAGAGAGAGAGAGAGAGAGAGAGTGTCACAGTGGGTGCGGAGGCCATCCCCGGAGGAGTGGCCATAAGCCCCCAGATGCTCACACAGTCCTCAGTTCCACATGCTCCCAAGAGCCCGTCCAGACAGTGGGACGTGCCCACCGGGGTCACACCTGCAGAGGTGGGGCTGGAGTCAGGTCCCGGGGAGCATGAGGGACACAGGATGAGGATGCCCAGGGCTCCCCTGAGCCCCACGCCTGTGGTTAAGGACCTGGTGGAGCACACAGGCTCCAGCTAAGGGACCTGGGACCCTCCCCTCCATTCTACTTAATTGCTGCAGCTCTGTGGCCACGGGTGAGTGCTCACCCTTTCTGAGCCTGAGGAGTAGCACCTATAACCTGCTCTCCGGGTTTGCTAGGACACTTTCCAAGGCAAAGCCGGAAGCAGGCACCACTGAAGCGCCCCCGCGCACCGTTCTTAGGGCAAATCCCATTGACCAGGAGGTGGTGGGACCCACCAGACCACAGGGAGCCGCACACACTCGGGACTCGGGACACAGAGCTCTGTGGGGCACGGATGCACACGCCAGCGACACTCCTACGCACACACCTTCACCCCCTCTCCACACAGCTCACACTCAGCCCCCTGTGCACCCATGCTCTCTGAGAGCAAAGGCACGTGAACCAAGGTCGGATGGGGGGATCCCAGGCTGTTGTTCCAGAGGTCAAATGCCCGCCTCGGTCGGGCTTGGATCAGACCTGCCCCAAGGCAGGGGCGTGGACAGGGTCGCTCCAGGACCGTTCCCCTACCTTGTGGGTCTGGTTGCTGTGAGGGGAACCCCACTTCCCTCTCAGGTTCTGGAAGTCCTATGGTTCCCTGGGATGCTTTTTTTTTTTTTGATGTGGACCATTTTTAAAGTCTTCATTGAATTTCTTACAACCTGAAGCTCTGTATTCCCAGTCCCGAATCTGTGCAGCTCCCTTGGGTCCAGTGGGTACCACTGCCTCCAGGTCAGTGGGATTTAAAACCAAAGCAGGCTTTATGCTTTGTTATTTGAGGCCAGGAGGCATGTGGCGTCTTAGCTTCATGACTAAGGATTGAACTTGCACCCCCTACATTGGAAGGTGAAGTCTTAAACCACTGGACCAGACTGCCAGGGAAGTCCCTCTGTGCTTGAGAATGGAGGGGCGGGGAAGCCAGCTGGAGTCAGGGGTGGCTCACGCCCATCTGCCCTGCTCCGGTCAGTGTCTGCCCCCTGCTCCGGTGGCAGGCGAAGTGAGGAATGGCTGGAGGAGGTCCTTGTCCCCTTGGACCCCATCCTAGAACCTGGGGGCGTCCGTGCTGTCTCAGATGGTAAAGAATCTTCCTGCAATGCAGGAGACCTGGGTTTGATCCCTGAGTTGGGAAATCTCCTGGAGAAGGGAATGGCTCTCCACTCCAGTATTCTTGCCTGGAGAATCCCATGGACCGAGGAGTCTGGTGGGCTATAGTCCACGGGGCTTCAAAGAGTCAGACACGGCTGAGTGACTAATACTTTTGCTTTCACACTTCTCACACTAGAACCTGAGGGCCGGGAGGGACGCCGTGGCCCAGCCCCACATTGTGGTCCCTGCTCAGCACAGCGGCAAGCCCTGTGTCCTCATCCATCAAAGGGATGATCCTGGTCATCGCGCCCAGGAGGAGGTGCTCACAGTCCCGGCTCCAGGGAGACAGGGATCAGAGCCCTGGAGATGCTGCTCCACGCGGTCAGGATGCTGGGAGGGGAGAGATCGGAGCCCCGGGCACTGCTGGTGGGAATGTCCACAGAGCAGCTGAGGAGAACTGCTTGATGGATCCAGAGATGGAAACCTCGAATCACCACGTGATGCCGCCGTTTCACTCCTAGGTCAAATCCACAGGATCCAAAAACAGGGACTCAGACAAGCAGCTGTGCAAGCGTGTTCACTGCAGCCACAAGGCGGAAGTGGCCCAAACATCCATCCATCCGTGCGTGAACGCTGACAGTGGGCCACCTCTACCGTGGGGTGGGGCACAGACTCGCTGCAACTCGGGAAGTTAGAAAGGCCGTGCTGCCTGAAGGAATGAAGTGAAAGTCGCTCAGTCGTGTCCGACTCTTACCAGCCGAGCCACTAGGGAAGCCCAAGAATACTGGAGTGGGTAGCCTATCCCTTCTCCAGGGGATCTTCCTGACCCAGCCAGACACAAAAGGCCACACACTGTATAATTCAGTCTCTACCAAGTGTCCAGAACGGGTGAATCCATAGAGACAGGAAGTGGATTCGAGGTTCTGGAGTGGGCGGGATAAGGCGTGATTTGTCCCGGGTTTCTCTTCGGGCAGGAGGAGGAGCTTTGACTCAGGTGGTGGCTGCGCCTTGTAGACTTTAAAATGGGTCATTTTATGTCGCGGAGATTTCACCTCAGTTATGCAAAGGGTGCCCACTCACCCTCCCAGGCAGGGCTGGCTCACAGCTAACACGAAGAACAGGAAATCGTGGGATTAGGAGAGCAAGGGGGGCCACGTTAGAGCCCCCTCCCCTCCCCCTCCCCAGTCCAGCCGGCTCCTAGGATCAGCATCAGGGTCCCACCCCTTCAGGCTCTCCCTCTCCCTCAAAGGCCCTCCCAGAGCCCCTCCCCTCTGCCCCCTCCCCTCCAGGGTGGCGCACACAGAGGGTCCTCAGCACCGCTGCGGGGACAGGGGGCAGTGTGTCTGTGCCCTGCGTCCCCGGACCCCACCTGCAAGATAGCGGCCTGGCCGCAGGGGCACGCTCCCCAGCTAAGGACGGCAGCCTGCGGTCACCAGCTTCCAGCAAGTGACGAGAATGGATGCTAATGACCTGTTCCCCGTCCTGGAAAGGGCTTGTCAGGACCAGCTCGGAATGTGGAAGACCCCACTGCTAGGGGGAGGCCTTCCAGGCCTGCTGGTCATTCAGGGAGTGGCTCACTTGTGTCCCCTGGCCATTGTCCCCAAGGCAGCCTGCCCTGACCGCCAGCCTAGTTTGACCTCCAGAAAGGTCAGAGGTTAAGACCTGTGATGTTCCCGGGTGATACCGTGACATGGTGACACAGATTCTCTTCACATTCTGCCCCCCGCCCCACTTTCTTTCTTTGCTGGGGAAACAAAGCTGGCTGAGGCTGGGTGAGTGGCCAGTGCTGGCAGTGGCCGCTGGGCTTCTGCACTCTGGAGGGCAGGGGAGGCCAGCAGCCAGCCACGGCCAGCTCTGAGCTGCGGGCACGGGTCCCCAGGTGATCGCAGGCGGGTGAAGGGAGGGGTGACGGGAAGGAAGGGGTCCTCAAGCCTCCACGCTGCTTGGTCACCTCACATGACACTTACTCCTCCCAAAAACCTGTGGCTGGAGTGTCAAGCCTGCAGACGGGGCCCCCAGCCTCATTGTGCCTGGCATCCGGATGGGGTGTGGAGAATGCGTTCCCTCCATGGGGGGCCTTGGAAGCCAGGCTCGTCCTGGGGCATGCATGCTCAGTTGCCTCATCCATGTCTGACTCTTGTAACCCCGTGGACTGTAGTCCATCAGGCTCCTCTGTCCATGGGATTCTCAAGGCAAGAATACTGGAATGGGTTGCCATTTTCTTCTCTGGGTCATTTTCCCAACCCAGGGATCAAACCTGCATCTCTTAGGTCTCCTACATTGGTAGGTGAGTTCTTTACCGCTAGCGCCACCTCGGACGTTCCTGACCTGGGACAGGAGTTTCCTAAACCTTCCGGAAGATTCCATCTTGGCTGGTCAGCCAGAAGCTGCTGAGGCAAGACCCTCAGCTGGCCTTTTCTTGCAGGGAGGGGGGCTCCCTCTCTCCATGACAAATGCTCTCTGTTCAGAGCTTGGCTAATCTTTAGAATGACAAGGTTTAAAGTTTAATTAGCAAGTTCCTCTTATGCAAACTCTCCTCATTAAACTAAGTGCCCTATTAGTTAAAAGGACACCCGGTGGGGGTGGGCTCTGAACACACCGCTGGCAGGGCTGAGGGGGACCAGGAAGCGAGGAGTTTTACGAGCTGCTGCGAGCTGCGTGAGGCCTGAGCCTGAGCCTGAGCCGGGTGGTAGCTGAGGTGGGCGGAGTTCTCCCCTCAACCTTCAGGTGACACCAGGCTTCAGAACAGAGCGGGGTGGGGAGGGTGGCTGGCTGGCAGGGAGGTGAAATACGGGGGCATGGGGTACCTGACTGCCTGGAGAGATGATGTCACCTGTGGGGACCACCTAGCCCGGGGCCCTCCAGGGATCTGAAAGACGGCCGGCGGGTGAGAGCTTCTGGGGTCCTCCCTGGGGTCTCCTGGGGGCCCCTGGCCTCCTGGCCCATCTCCTAGGTCAAGAGGGCAGAGGCTGCCCCCCCCCCACCGGGCTTACAAACTAATGCCGATGGCTCATGCTGTGCTTAGGAAAGTGGTGTGTGCTCATCCTCAAAATTTGACAAATGTAGAAAAACAAACTTCACTCCACCCTCCCAGTGCCCTGAATTCCTCTAACTGAAGACGCCATGTTGGTGTAGCTCCGTCCAGACTTTGTTCACTGTGGCTCGTGTGTCTGGGGGCTGTCGCAACCATACACAACTGCTTCGTGACCTGCTTCTTCTCTTTGGTGTCACAGCCTGGCCGTTTCCTGGGCCACGAAGTCTCCTTTCTGAGTTGTGTCTGCTGATGGCCTTATCTGAGGTCTGACTGGCCAATCAAGCCCCTCCCGTTGTTTGTACTGGGCTCCTGGTGGGTGTCAGCTCCCGGCAGAATCGACAGGGTCCAGTCTGGGCAGGAGGGGGCCGCTCGCCAGGCTGGCAGGGCCACACTGGCACGGCTGCCCCTCCCTGTACGTCTCTGAGTCCAGGACCCACTGGGGAAGGGTCAGCCTCTTCCTTCTCCAGGGGCACCTCCCTGACTGAGGGACCAACCCTGTGCAGACTTCCTCTCCTTTTCTAGAAGGTTCCCATACCAAGGCTACTCCCATCCCCAGCTATTAATATAATCTTCTTGTCTCTGATGGGGCTCTGAGCACCGTCTGGGGGCTCGCACCCACTCCCAGCTCTCTCCTCCCCCACCGGGGGTCCCTGGCTTGGTCCCGCGGAGTTTCTCCACCTTCAGTCCTGGGACTGCTGTCCTCAGAGGCTCCTGGGTGCTCTGCACAAGCATGTAACTGTGAGTTGTGCCAGTGTGGTGGCTCGGGCCTGGAGGTGGGTGAACATGGTTGTCGGCTTGGGGAGGATCTCGGTTGGTGAGGGGCGGGTGCTGAGAGGAAGCAAGGCTTCTCTCTCTGGGAGCAACTGGGTGGACTCCTCCCGGTCAGAGGAGGTTCGCATCT
>NW_011491238.1:143985-145860 GCF_000754665.1 Bison bison bison | reverse complement strand
TCGCATCTGGGGTTAGACTTTGGGTTTGGGCAGCTTTCAGCCACGGTCTCCGGAGGACACAGAGATGGAAGGGGCGCCCTGGGGACCAGCTGGGGAGCGGGCAGGAGGTGGGTCCAAACCAAGAAGGGTGGGGGTGCAGAACCATGAGGCAGCCCAGGACTGAGCTGCTGCCGCTCCTCCGGGTCACCCGTCCATGCGACGCCATCACTGAGATGGCCCTCACCTTTCCACGTTTCCCCACCTCCTGCCATCCTGAGTCCCATGGAGTTTTCCCCTGCTGGCTCCCAGCCCCCTCCTCCAGCCCAGACATACGAGCATACGGCCTCCCTGCTGGCTGATGAGCTGGGGCCTGCAGTGGGTCTGGGAGCCCGTGCAACCCCTCACCCATCCCGCGGGCCTGCGCCGTCCACCCCTCATCTGGCCGTGCATCTTGTCCATCTGGCGCTTTGTGCGTGGGCTGGAGGCGGCCGGTGGGTGGGCAGGCGCCCCACGAGGGTCTAGGCCAATGGGAGCCCCCTCCCCAAGAGGCCCGGCCGGCCCACCTCCTGGCATGTCCTTTAACAAACACTCTGAAGGATTTTTTTCAATGGAACTGTCTCCTAGCTTCCCCCAGTCGCTGGCGATGAGATGAGAGGGGTTAATGTTCACGAGGTTGGGGTCAGGGGGCAGCTGTGGGGGTGGGGGAGCCCAGGCAGCCTTAAGGGGCTGGACGAGGCTGCCTCCTTCCTCCTGCACCCTGCCGTCCTGGGTCCAGCTTCACCATCCCGGGGCCGTCCGGAACAGGGGGACAGAGACCCAGGGCAGTGGCTGAGAGACGGGGGGCCACCGCGGAGCCCACGGGCTCACCACCTGTGTCTTCAGGAAGGGAGCAGCTTCAAGCCAGGAAAATGCAGATTTCCATGTGGACTGCTTTCTCGATTGGGCTTCAAGGAATCTGCTACTTGCTGTTTTCTGGTTTTAATCTTGGCCCATCAGTCATCAACCAGCTTGTGATTCCAGCTGATATGTTTAATTAAATGATGGATTCAGACTTTTAGATCAGTCTCTTACTGACTTTGTAAACAGCGTTGGAAACCTAAGAAGACATGAGTCGCCCTGTTTCTTAGTTTACTATGTTTTTTATTTTTTCTTCATTTTATTTATTCATTTTTGGCCACATGATGCACAGCATGTGGGATCTTAGTTCCCTGAACAGGGATCGAACCCTTGCCTCCTGCATTGAAAGCACAGTCTTAACTACAGGACCATCTGGGAAGTCCCTGCTGTGATTTTTAGATACATGATGGTTTATGCTTTGGGGAATTTTTCTTTGTTATGTCCCAAAACCAAAGTTATGAACGAGGAGATAAAATATTAAGGCTGTAAGTGGAGTTTAAATGTTTGAGGGAATTTCTTAGAGTTGTAAAAGTTTCTTAACATTTTTCTTAGAATTTGCTAAGCTCCATAATAGAATCATATTTGTAAACTGAATTTACAACTTAGCAAACAGCTGGAGTTTTGGTTAATTGAATATTTGAAAAACCAAATTACACTGAATCATCTTTTCTATGGAAAAAAAAGCATTCAAGAGCACAGAATAAATCAAATTTTTGTTGCCCAGCTTCACTCTCAGGCTATTCCTTCCTCTGAGTGTCCTCTGTGTGTGAGGTGGCAGATGTCCCCCCCACAGCTGTGGGCTGAATCATGTGCCCCCAAAACAGAGGGCCACCTCCTACCCTTGGCACCTGTGAATGGAACCGTATTGAGAAACGGGGTCTTTGCAGGCGCGACCGTGTTGAGAGGAGGCAGGTGGGGTGGGCCCTGACTAGTGTCCTTCAGAGATGAGGGAACCTCGGACCTGGGGACGTAGGGAGACCAGTGGGAAGATGGTTCTGG
>NW_011491238.1:142097-143257 GCF_000754665.1 Bison bison bison | reverse complement strand
AATGCAAAGTTAAAGTACATCCGCTCCGGCTTAAATTTTCATATTCCTACGTCTCATCTCCATAAAGAAATTCTCCTTGCTGGCCTCGCAGGGTGGTCTCTGCCAGCTGCCAGGGCTCCTAATGAAATTGCTCCTCCAGGCTGGGTGCCCAAGGGGCGTGGGGGCGGCCCGCCTGCTGGGGGAAAAGGTAAAAGGCCAGAGTTCAAATTATTTATCTCCCTAATAACCAAGCAGATCGCGTGCCTTCTGTGGTGGAGGCCAGAGCTGCACGCTGGGCGGGTTGGGCGTGATATATGAGGGGGCGGAAGGGGGAGGGCGTGGCATCCTTCCACGGCAGTGACCCCACCACAAGGGCACAGCAAGGACGCGCCTTTTCAGCATCCCCAGAGCCAGGGGGACCCACTTTCGGTGGGGGGAGGAGAGGTGGGGTCAGCCCGCCCCTTCCAGGGCCCAGCACATAAGCACTGACCCCGTGTGCCCTTCATAAAGGGTGGGGTCGGGGTGAGGGCTGGGTTTTGCAGACCTTGCATGGTTTTCCCCAGCGTGGGACACAGTGGGTTCTTTGAGGCGTTGGGTGTACAATGTCACCCAGGGGCCTCGAAGGGGCGCAGGGAGGAGGGATGGCCTGGGCCTGCCTCGAGGGGCCAGGGGTCGAGGCAGAATGGACTGGAACCCCAGGCAGGGCCAGAGAGGCCCAAATGGTTGGCGTCCATGGGAGCCAACCCTTGTGCGGCCTGAGTGCGGGGAGGAAGTGGCTGAACAGACGGTGGGACAGCTTCGGAGACCCTAAAACAGCAGGATAAAGATCTGCAGCTGGGTCTTGAATCCCTTGTTACAATTAAAAACAACGGTGCCACACAGAACCCATTATGCAGAGTGAAGTGAGTCAGAAAGAGAAAAATGCCGTACTCTAACGCATATATACGGAATCTAGGGAAATGGTACGAAGAATCTATGTACAGGGCAACAACGGAGAAACAGACAGAAAGAATAGACTTACGGACATGGCGGGGGGAGGAGAGGGTGCGATGCATGGAGAGAGTAACTGGGAATCTTACATTACTGCATGGAAAATGGGGAGCCAAGGGGATTTGCTGTGTGGCTCAGGAAATTCAAACAGGGGCTCTGTGTCAACCCAGAGGGGTGGGGTGGGGAGGGGG
>NW_011491238.1:139555-141997 GCF_000754665.1 Bison bison bison | reverse complement strand
AGGGAGGGTCAAAAGGGAGAGGGGAGATGTGTACCTATGGCTGATTCGTGCTAAGGTTTGACAGAAAACAGAAAAATTCTGTAAAGCAATTATCCTTCAATAAAGAATAAATTAATTAAAAAAAACGGGTGCCCCCTGTTCCCCTCAAGTGTCCTCTGCCTTCCCCACCTCCGAGGGATCAGGGTGGGTCAGGGGCTGCTCACCCAGCTGAGCCCCATATTCGCTCTACCCGGGTCTCACCCAGCTGAGCCCCATGTTCGCTCTACCCGGGTCCAGCACCTCTGGTGACCCCCTGCCCCCGGGGCCCCTGAAAGTCCCAAATGGCCAGGCAGCAGGCCCGGTCTTCAGCTTCCTCTCCGCCGGCCGCCCCCACACCTCACATTTATGGCCACTTAATCTGTGTGAGCCGCCGGCCCCCAATATATCTCCAAGTATTGATCAGCTTTAGGCTGATAGAAGTTCAAGCTCGTGGGGTCCCGCTCTTTGACCCCCAAATAGGGTATGAATTTCAATCGAATAGACTGGGATCTACACGTGGCTTCTCCCCGGGCTGGGAGCTGCGGGGAAAAAATCAATGAAGCGTGCTAATGACTCACGATTTATAGAACACCTGCCATTTTAATATCAGAATAAATGTTATACTGCGCAGGGAGGGGGACGCAGGGGGTCTCCAGGAAAATATTTCTTAGCCTTTTCTGCTGGAAAATGATGTGCGTGGAATTTTATGAAGTCAAATTTATGGACCTCATTTAGGCTTATAATTTAAAACTCCTTATGAGAAAGACATTAAGTAGAGTGCTGGGCGTGGGGGAGGCAGGGGCTGGACAAGTGGGTGGTCCCGGAGCTGTCGGGAGGGAGGCCCAGGGTGCGGCCCTGCGGGGTGGAGCAGCGGGTGGGGGGCCCGCTGGGAGGACCAAGTCTTCCCCTCTCCCAGGGGTCTCAGGACTCCGGAATGTAAGGCCTCGGGTGCCTGGTGAGCCCCCTTGCAGGCATCCGCACTTGCCCAGGAGAGTACACACGCTCTCATATATGCGACTTTGGGCCCATGCTGATACACGTGTGCATGGCCACATCGTGGCCACTCATGTGCCTGGGAATGTGTGCCTGAACATACGTGCCCATGGTGCACACCCCCAGGTCCGCACACGTGAGCACCCAGGCACACGCACACCCCCTCAGCCTCCCCACCATCTCCTGCTTTAGAGCCGCTTCTCCATTTTCCCTGCTGGAGGGGCTCAAAGTCACCGGGGTCCCGGGCTGGGCAGAGGGCAAAGGGACACCCGGCACGCTGTCATTTGGATAAGCCCTGCTGGGTGACTGGGGGGCGTGCACTGTTTGGTATAAATGGGTCCTGATCAAGGGCAGAGCTTCACCCCCAGGGCTTAGACCACGGCCAGAGAATGTGCGCAGCCTGGCCAGCAGGCAGGGGCTACCCCTCATGTCTGCAGGGGGCCAGGGGGCCAGGGCCAGGGCCTCACAGGGTCTCTGGAGGACACTTGTCCCGTCCCAGCCAAGGAATCACCTACAGTGGTCTGTATGTCTGCAGGGGGCTGCTCATGGCAGAGGGAACCCCACCCGCTCTGGGCCTCAGTTTCCCAGCTGTAAGTGGAGAGGTGGGAGTCGGGCAGTCTGAGAGCCCTTGACTCCTGCCAGGGAGCACCAGGATCTCAGATCTCCGGGAGGCCTGGCCTGGGAAACGGGCATTTCCTGAGGGCGGATTAAGGCCGGAGGGGCAGGGATTAGCTTTTCTCCTAAGGCTGTTGTCTTCCCAGACAGGAGCCCTCGAGGTCAGGGGCTTTCCACTGAGAGCCGGGGAGGTGTTTCCAGGGGCAGGGGGGAGCAAATGGAACCGGGCAGGGGGGGTCGGGGAGCCCCTGCCCCATCCCCCACCCAGGCCTGCACCTTCCTGCCCGTTCCAGCTCCGGGCAGCTGTCACCTAAATCATGGACACCAGCCGTGGCCTGGGAGGTCCCCTCTGCCTCTCTGAGTCTCCCCGGAAGGACAGGGTGACAAGAGGCATATGTTACTTCCCTCCATAAACTCATGGGCCGCTGCCCACAGCGCCCGGCACCCGGGTGGGACGGGTGTATTTTACATTTTCAACTTTATTAAAGGAGCGAGTGTGGCTTGGGGATGTTGCCTTCTCTCCGTGGTCAATTCCACTCCTGGAGGCGATAAATCTCCCCGCCTGTGATTTGTGGCTCCGCACTCCCAATAAATTAAATCTTTCTTGATGAAAAGGTTGGTGCTCCCGGCTGTGCTTTAGGTCACAGTGTTTGTCCAGAGTTAGTGGCTGAGGAGGGGCGCCGGCCGGGCACCCCGCTCCCACCAGCCCCCTTCCCACCACCGGGAGCAGGGCCAGGAGATGGTGCGGGAGCCTGGGGCGCCAGGCAGGGAGGACGCGCCTGGTTGCGGTCCAGCTGGGTACCCACCCCTCCCCCC
>NW_011491238.1:135494-138137 GCF_000754665.1 Bison bison bison | reverse complement strand
CAAGAGGCCCTGGGGCCTCCTGCTTGGGGCCTTAGCCCCCTGCCCCGCAGAGCTGCCCTTGGGAGGGAGGTCAGTCCTCAGGGCCCTGGAACCCAGGCACCATGGGTCTGCCCCTGGCACGGCTGCCTCACTAGACAGCCTGGGCGAACTCAGGTGGGCAGGAAGTCTGGACCAGCTGCCCAGATAGCCTGTGGGGCCTCTTGACTGGGGCTTTTGGCTGCCCAGGGGCTGCCCAGAGTGGTGACCTGGAAAGGCCCCTCCCCTGGCTTCCACAAGGGTCTGTTCACACCTGTTACCTGGCTCCCAGGGGGCCCCAGGCCTGCCCTGCCCTCAGGGAGCTCTCACCGGGAGCAGGTGTGCCAGCCAGGGGCCAGCCACTAGGTCCCTGAGGCCAAGAGATGAGAAGGGACTGGGCGGTCCCGGGGCTGGGCTTCTTTCCCGTCCTCCACCAGTGCTGGGGACAGCGACCCACCTCCCACACCCTGACTCCGCCCCGCTCCACCCCTGGGACCCGGCTCCTTCTGAGTCTTCAGCCTCAGGACCTTTGCACCTGCTGTGTCTTCCGGCTACACACTTTCCACCAGCTCCCCGGTCCCCTTCCACGTGGCTGACCCCACTTGGAACCACTGGAGGGTGGTCGAGGCCTTTGCTGGAGAGCTGGGTGCCCTTGGACCACAGTGGGAGTGTCCGAGGCCTGTGAGTGGATGAGGGACTGAGCAGGAGCCTGTGATGGGGTTCGGGACACAAACCCCAAAATATAGCACCTGGGCTTATGAATGTTAAAGCTGAAGGAGCTGGAGAAAACTGTGGAAGCAGGAAGGTCGTTCTGACCTTTCCCTACCTTCTTTTTTCCCTCATCTCCAAAGACCGGGCCCCCGAGTGGAATCCTAACTGGCAGGCCTTGCTAAGCTCCCCGTTTGCTCTGCTTGCCTGACACTCCTGCCCCTCCTGGTTCTCCCAGGACTGCCTGCCCCTCACACCCAGTCACCCCCAGGGCTCACTGCCTCTCTGGATGTTCACTTCCTCAGCAGGAAAACTTACACGAAATAGGTTGTTGGCTTTTCTCTGTTCAGCCATCTTTGTCATTTCACTGTTTAGATCCGGCCAGGGGTCCTAAGATGGACAGGAAACGCCCTTCTCCCCTGATTCCTGCGGCAGTGGGTGGGGGAGAGGGTGGGGTGGGGTGGGGGCTGGAGGAAGCGGGGCACAGATGCTTAGTCGGGATGCTCCTGCCCCGGGTGCAGGGAGGTGCTGTGGCTCAGTGTCCCTGATCCCTGGTAACAGATGCCACAGGCTGGATGGCGGAAAACAATGGGAACTGACTCTCTCCCAGTTCTAGGGGCCAGAAGTCCTAAAGGAAGGTGTGGGCGCAGCTGCGCTCCCTTCGGAGGCTCCCTCCTGCCTCTCCACCTGCTGCTGGCGGCTCCAGGTGTCTCTGGCTCGCGTCACTAAAGTCTCTGCTCCCCCTTCACACAGCTTCTCTGTGTCTCGAATCTTGCTCTGATTTTCTCCGATGAGGACAGCAGTCACTGGATGTTGGGCCACCCGCGCCCAGGACCACCTCAAGCTCCTGGGCTGATCACTTCTGCGAGGACCCTGGGTCTGCCGCTCTGGCTTCCATGTGCCTTCTGGAAGGGGATGTAGCTGTCCTCCCTGAGAGCGGGAACGCCAAACTCAGGGCTCACTACAAGGCCACCTGCCCACCTACGTGGACTCGGGACCCAGAGGAGTGCCCTGGGTCAGCTCCCTGTGCACCAGCTCACTCAGGGCTGAGCTGGTGATTTCTGCTCTCCCAAGGGAAGGATTTCGGGCTTCCCTGGTGGCTCAGCTGGTGAAGAATCCGCCCACAATGCCAGAGACCTGGGTTTGATCCCTGGGTCGGGAAGATCCCCTGGAGAAGGGAAAGGCTTCCCACTCCCGTATTCTGGCCTGGAGAATTTCATGGACTGTGTAGCCCATGGGGTCGCAAAGAATCAGACACGACCGAATGATTTTCACTTTCACTTTCAAGGGAAGGATTTCAGTGTCAAGGGTGTCTTTACTGACGTGTGTTTCCAAACATCCCTGGATGCCCCTGGGTCCAGCTGGCGGGAGGCTTCTCGACCAGTGAATATCCAGCTGTGCTTGAGCTGTTGAGGCATCTGTGTGGAGGGGGACGCACGATCTCATCCGCAGTGACGCCAGGGGGTGTGCTCCCCGCCTCCTGGGTCGTCAGAGGGGCTCAGGCAGACTCTGTCTGCAGGAGCCAGAGGGCCCTGCCCTGGCCGCATTCCTGGTTCTCACATGTGGGGTCTGGATGGGGGCCCGAAGCTGTGCTCAGGCCCCGCCCTCACCCACCACCGCGGGAGGGACATCACATGCCCGGCCCAGCACTTCTGACCCCAGCTGGCCCACCATAACCCCTCGGCCAGTCTAGAGGCTGAAGCCCAGAGGGGCTGCGTGGTCAGCACTGGAGCAAGGCCAGTGATGCCTCCCTGTCGGTGTGGGCGCCCGCCCTCCAGCACCGCCAGCAGTACCAGTGTGGGGGTCCCCTTCCCACTCCCGAAAACCCCCCCGCACCTGGGGGCTTCTCAACTCTGTCACTATGACCACCGCCACCAGGCACAGCTTCCGGCCAGGCGGCCAGAGGCGGCCAGCACCGGG
>NW_011491238.1:129639-134628 GCF_000754665.1 Bison bison bison | reverse complement strand
CTCCCAGCACCCCGACTGCAATTCTGTCCACTTAATTTGGCTTTTGTCTGGGTGGCCCCCAGAGGGGATTACCCAGGGGTCCTGTTACAAGGCTCCCATCTCAGCCACTAATGAGTTCTGGGGCGGGCGGCAGGGGCAAGCTTGCGGCCTGTTTCCACATCGTCCTGGTAACCACGGCGCGGCCGCCGCTCCCAGGGCAGGGAGGGCGGTCAGCCGGCAGGCCACGGACGTTCCTGTGCTTGCGGGGCGGAAGGTCCGCACGCCGGGAGATGTGTCAAGTGGTGACAAGTGCTGTAAAAAAAAAAAACACAGGTGGGGTGAGTGTCCCCGGGACAGGAAGGAGGCCGCCCACGTGGAGGACAGAGGACAGAGGGAGGTGAGAGCCGGGAGGGCAGGTCAGAGACAGGCGACTAGATGAGGCTCTGCGGGGGGGTGGGCAGGCTTGAGTGGGCTGTACTTCATGGAAGAGGAAACTGAGGGTCAGAGCAGCTCAGAGGCAGTGCCCTGGGGTCCGTCCAGCTGACAGGAGTGGGGCTGGGTTCTGATCTTGATCCTGGGATTTCAACCTGCTTTCATGACCGCTTTGGCCTGAGTCCACCCTTCCGGTGGCCCCTGACCTGAGCAGGAAACCCCATCGCAGGTTCAGACACAGGACTCCCGAGGCAGTGGGTTCCCCGGGGAAGGCACACAGTGGGGTCTCAGCCCCTGCCCCCTGTGGCTGGCTGGCCTCTGCTGCCCCCTGGCTGCCACCTTGGCAGGGTCACGCGACCCCATCGTGTATTACCTGGAGGCACCAACCAGCGCCCAACCTGGGATTTTGCAAACAGGTTCACCAAATTGTCAATTAAGTGAAAATCAATCCTGAGTCATTCATCACAGGCTGCTCGGGCGGCGCGTGGGCCTCCATCGATCGGGGCCCCCGGGGAGCGATTGAGGCCAAGTGCAGCCCCGCACCCGCTGCCTCAGGGCAGCCTCTGCGATCCATCATCCAGAATGGCCCTGCCCCCCACCTGGGGCTCAGGGCCTGCCTGGGGGATGGCCGAAATGGGCCCAGGGCCCTCTGCTCCAAACCCGGAGGCTTGTCTCCCCGTCAGCACCCCGAGCCTTGCCCCACCCCCCTACCCAGCCTTCCCTGGGGACCCAGCCCCTCCCCCCAGCACCACTGCTCCAGGAAGGCTCCCCTATCTCTCCCTGCTGGCCCCCGCAGCCCTGCCGTCTCCTTCTCCCAGCACCTGGGGACACTGGGGTCTCCTCCTCACGAGGGGCCATCAGGGACCAGGGGAAATATGCAGAGGAGACCGCATACCCCCAGCCTCAGCCTCCTGTTTCTAGCTGGCCTCCCTGCACTGGGCACCCTGACCTTGCCCCCTGACTATTGCCCTCCCTGCGGCAGGGGGCTAGGACTCGCCTTCAATGTGCTGAGCTGCGCTCCAGGCCCCCCTGTAGGGACAGAGTCCAGTGGGGTGCCCGCCTAGGGGCAAGTCCCCGGACAGCAGGCTGGGGTGCTTCTCATGACACCAGAGCTCCTGGATTGCCCCGTGGCTCCCTGCGCTCAGCCAGGAAATCTGCAGGTCCAGAAAAGCCTGAACCATAATTCCTTTATAATGCAGCACTCAGGCCATCATTTTATGTCAACAGGAAATAAAGCTCCTTCACCCCACCTGCAAACAGCTTGTCCCCAGCCTCCTCTCTCAGGAGCTGAGCCCAGATTTCTGGAGCCTCCCGGCAGGCACTTCAGGGCCTGAAGAGCTAGGACTGAGATCCTGTGCAGCCAACCCGTGGGGGCTGGGCATCCTGCCCTCTGAGTCAGTGGTGCCTCGCTTGAGTGGAGGCCAAGCATGTGACCGGGATGCCCTGGCTGTCCCCACTGGGCAGAGGAGCACAGGTTGAGGAGAGCTCCCAGCCCTGCTTCCTGGGCTTAAGGTGGAAACCAGCAAGGGCTCACCACCACCCAGAGCCCCTCCTCACCTCCCCTCCTCCCTAGAGCACAGAAGTCCAGGCTGCATGTAGGGATCGTTCCAGGGGTTTTACAATTGTCCATACTGGTTGACATTCCAGTTGTACTTCTGGGGGTCAGTTCATAGCCAGTATCCCTGCCTACCTGGGTCAGACATCCCAGCCCTCCTGGAGCTGAGGCAAGAGCAATCAGCCTAAGTAGGAGGAAGGTTCTCTGCTCAAAGGCAAGCTCAGAGCATTACTCATTCACTTATTCATTTAATCACCTAGAAATATTCATTAAACCATTGGAGGACTTTTGCTTCTAACTATGAAGGAGTAACGGGGACTGAAATGTCCTTCATGTGGGGAAAAAAAGAAAAACCGAGAGCAAAATATGTAAAATGTGTAAAACAATGGTTGTCCAACACTGGAAGGTAGGCACTGGCAGATAGTGATCCCCAAGAGAGGGGGAGCAAGCAAGGTGAAGGCTCAAGGACCAAGCACCACAGAGGTGAGGGCTGTGTGGAGAGTAGGGGAGCCCCAGAGGGCCATGTGGAGAGTAGGGGAGCCCCAGAGGGCCGTGTGGAGAGTGGGGGAGCCCCAGAGGGCCGTGTGGAGAGGGGGGAGCCCCAGAGGGCTGTGTGGAGAGTGGGGGGAGCCCCAGAGAGCTGCAAAGTGGCTCCTCGGGCCCCAGGGGAACTGATCAGCACATGGGCATAAGGAAAACACTCAACCCTGGGAAAGAGCCACGGGAAAGGAGCACGAAGAGTAATCCTCGGAACTCTCCTTGGGAGTGGTTTACATTTCCACCACCTACAGTGGGAAGGTCCCGCAACACACGTGACATCTGGTGGGGCACTCGAGCGGGTACTGCCTCAGGGTTGCTGCAAAATCATCCCCAAACTAACAGTGTTCTCGTCGAACTGACTAACAGAGCTCAAAGGCCAGCCTCCAAAGGGGCAAACTCTTCCCAATAATGTAAGCATACCCTGGGAGAAGCTCAAGAGGATCTACAGGGACACAGAAATATCCAACACACAATGTCTGGCACGCACGCAAAAATTACTAGACACGCAAGGGCAATGTGACCCACGACGGGCAGGAAACTCACTCAGCAGGAGGACTCGGAAATGACACAGATGAGTCACTGGACACGACCATTCAGGCAGGTGTTATCCTGCTCCCTCCTTGCAGAAGGGAGAGGGGAGACTGAGCACGCCATGGACCAACTTGGATGATATAAGAAAAGACCCTCATCAAACTTCTAGACATGAAAAACACTGGATGGGATTAATAGCAGAGCAGGCACCAAAGAAGGAAAGATGGCAAGTTAGCCTGACGACATAGTGAGAGAATCTGCCTGAAATGAAACGCAGAGGAAAGCGACCAGAAAAGTGGGGCTGCTGCACCTGTCACCGGAGTCCTGCGAGAGAGCAGGGGGAAAAGCAGGCACGTGGAGAAAAGGAAGTACGTGGAGAAACAGTGGCGAAGCGTCTCCAGAACTGATGAAACTCGTAAACCCACGGAGCCCAAGAAGCTCAGGAAACCTCAAACACAAGAGATAGGAAGAAACCTACACTGAAGCACATCGTGTTTCTTAAAACTGACGACGAAGGATGGGCTCCCGGGTGGCGCTGGTGCTAAAGAGCACGCCTGCCAGCGCAGGAGACGCAAACGACGCGAGTTCCATCTGTGGAAAGATCAGGAAGATGCCCTGGAGGAGGGCATGGCCATCGACTCCAGGATTCTTGCCTGGAGACCCTCATGGACAGAGGAGCCTGACGGGCTGCAGTCCATGGGGTCACAAAGTCAGACGCGACTGAAGTGACTTAGCACAATGATGAAGGTGACATTTTAAGAGCAGTGAATGGGGAAAGCACATAAGGGACAAAGGAAGACAGATGGACAGATAGCGACTCTCCAGAAGCAAGGCAGGTGGCTGACAGTTGAGCAGACTCCTTCAGGCTCCGGAAGGAAGAGAAGGTCCATCAACGCTGAGTTTCTGTGACTGCTGACGACTCTCGCAAAAGTGAACATGAGAAGCTTTTCAGGCAGACGAAAGCTAAAAGAATTCATCACCAGCAAACACACTCTACAAGAAATGTTAAAGGAAACCCTTCAGACAGAAAAAACATTATTCCTGATGGAAAGAGAGGTCAGCACAAAGGAATGACGAGCTCTGGAAACGGCAACTGCATGTCCAAGTATAAAATGCCTTCTTTCTAGTTAAAAAAAAATTAGAAAGGAATTGATTGCTTAAGGCAAAAAAAAATTGTGGTAATGCATTATGGGGGTTTGTGACATAACATGAGAGTATGGAAATGGAAGTCTACTGCTGTGAGGTTCCTATGTATACCTGAAGGGGTTTAGCATCATCTGAAGGTAGACTGTGATAAGTTAAAGATGCGTAATTCTTAAAGGAAGCACCAAAAACACAGAATAAAGAGTGACGACTAATAAGCCAACAAAAGGGATAAAATGGAACAGTGAAAATTCTTAGTTCACCCACAGAATGATAGAAAAAGAAGAAAAGGGGAACAAAGAGCTGCTGGGAGGAAGATAAAACAAATAGCAATAATGATAGCAGTAATCACATTAAATGTAAATAGTCTAAACACCCAACTCAGACAATGATTGTGCTATTGGGTCATAAAGGGGTGTAACATTCTCACATGGGCTAAAGTTGATGAACCTTGAAAACATCATACTAAGTGAAATAAGCCAGATATAAAGGCCTTGTATTGTAGGATTCCATTTATATGATATACCAAGAATAGTCAATTTTATAGCAACAAAAAGTAGAAAACAGTTATGAGGGGTTGGGGGAATGGGTAGTGAGTGTTGAATGAGGACGGGCTTCCAGACTGGGGGATAAACACAACGATAGACTTCCAGGTTCAGTTCAGTTCAGTGCAGTCGCTCAGTCGTGTCCGACTCTTTGTGACCCCATGGACTGCAGCACACCAGGCCTCTCTGTCCATCACCAACTCCCAGAGTCTACTCAAACTCATGTCCATTGAGTCGGTGATGCCATCCAACCATATCATCCTC
>NW_011491238.1:127338-129521 GCF_000754665.1 Bison bison bison | reverse complement strand
TGATGCCATCCAACCATATCATCCTCTGTCGTCCCCTTCTCCTCCCGCCTTCAGTCTTTCCCAGCATCAGGGTCTTTTCTGATGAGTCAGTTCTTTGCATCAGGTGGCCAAAGTATTGGAGCTTCAGCTTCAGCATCAGTCCTTTCAGTGAATATTCAGGGTTGATTTCCTTTAGGACGGACTGGTTGGATCTCCTTGCTGTCCAAGGGACTCTCAGGAGTCTTCTCCAACACCACAGTTCAAAACTTTCAGGTTGGAGGGATAAAAATGAGACTTCCAGGTTTGGGGGATAAAAAAGTTTTCAAAAGAGAGGTGATGGTTGCATGACATAGTGACTAATTAATGCACTTGAAGATAGCTAAAATGGTGAATTTTATTTTAGTGTTTTTGAAGCATCCTTTTTTTTTTCCCGTTTTGGCTATGCTGGGTCCTCGTTGCTGCAGATGGTTCTCTAGTCATGGTTAGGGGGCTGCTCTCTAGTCGCAGTACACGGGCTTCTCACTGCGGAGGTTTCTCTTCTTGAGGAGCGTGGGCTCTCGGGGAAGAGGGTTTCAGCAGTTGCGGCTCCTGGGCTGTAGAGCACAGGCTCAATAGCCGCGGTGCACGGGCTTAGTTGCTCTGCATGTGGGATCTTCCTGGCTCAGGGACTGAACCTGTGTCTCTTGCATTGGCAAGCAGATTCTTTACCACTGAGCCACCAGGGAAGCTGTGAATTTTATATATATACACATATATATATGTATACATATATCTATGTTACCACAATTAAAAAATCAGTAATGTAATACAACAAACCTCATGGAATTTTGCAGTTTAAATGGGTGAATCGTACGGTATATGAACTATATCCCAATGCACTGTTTAAAAGGCAATGATTGCCAGAGCTGATTTAATTTTTTAACACATTTTTTATTCATTTATCTATTTGGCTGCACTGGGTCTTAGTTGGGGCATGCAGGATCTTGTTCCCTGACCAGGGGTTGAACCCGGGCCCCCTGCACTGGGAGTGAAGAGTCTCACCCACTGGACCACCAGGGACGTCCCCAGAATTGATTTGAAAAAACCCTGTGCGTCAGGCAGTGCTGTTGATAGTGGGGACTGAGTAAGTACCCCCAGTCTGGGCCCTGTGAGCTCACCTTCTAGAAGAGACAGACGATGAAGAGGGAAGGCTGTGAAGAGAATTATTGGGAAGCAGGGATGGGATGCGAGTGATGGGAAGAGGGAGACTTTGGAGAGGGGTCTGGGGGGAGGAGAGGCAGCCCCTCGGGCATCAGGGAAAGAGGTCTGCAGCCTGAGCAGCCGATCTTAGGAACATTATTTATAATAGCAGTGAAATAGCAGCCTCCCAAATGTCTAAATGTCAAGGAAACTATTAGGGGTTTTATGCTACAACCAATCCATTGAGAATTTTGCAGCCATTAAAAAAATATTTTTCAAAAAATGTGTCGAAGAACTTGGGAAAATGTCTGTTACAATGGGTAAAAAACAGGAAATAAAGCCAACCGTGTGATACAATTATAACGGGCACAGGCAGTGCGTGTGTGTGCGCACACACACACACATCACACCACACATCTGACATCTCCCCTGTCTTTGCAGATGAGGAATTAAGGCCCAGGGAATGTGACAACTGCTTGACCAGGGCTGGCCGGCAACCCTGAGTCGGCCCTGGGTTTTTACTCCCAAGCTGCTTCCTGCTGGGTTCTCCCAAGGTCAGACCAACCCCATTTGGTGACATCTCCCCGCGCCCCTCCACCACCCCACTGCCCCAGCCACCCCCGCCAGGTGCCTGCAGCCCTGCTCGTGGCCCTGTGTAAGGGCAGGTAAACAGCAGGCACTCAGCCGTGCCCTCTGTACCCTAATCCCACGTCCCAGGGACAAATGAGACTCTTGCTTGAATCCTCATAAATCGTCCATTCCTGACAAATCAAAGGAAGACCCGGGCAAAGGAGGGTGGGGGAGGGGAGAGAGCTGCGTCCCCTGCTAATTCTTTCCAACTGCTGTTTATTGAAATGAGGCACCAGGGATAAACCAGAGCCGGATCAATGATGCCCTGTCTAATACAATCAGCTGAGGGCCGCCAGCCTCCTGCCCCGCCTGCAGCTCCTCCTCTCAGGTGATGGCCTGGAGAAGAGGGGCCCTGGGAACCACCTGCCCGCCCGCCCACCCCATTCCTTCTGCCA
>NW_011491238.1:115522-125025 GCF_000754665.1 Bison bison bison | reverse complement strand
AGCCCTGACTCGGGTCTTCCCGGACCCACAGCTCTGTCCCTCCCAGAGGCTTTGCTCAGGCAGGCGGGGGACTATCCAGGGACAGCCCCTTGGGGCTGGAGACCAAGGCTGTATTCCCACCTTCCACAAAGCCCAGCCCCAACCACCGGGTATAGGTCTATTTCTGACTCTTCCTGACGACCCTCCACTCAGGCCTCAGTCTCCCCAGCCACTGGGACGGGGGTCCGTGCTGAGATGAAGCACCAATGGGATCGGTGTGCAGCAGGCAGAAGGGGAAAGGTAGTGTGGTCTCTGCCAGCTCTCCCAGGAGACACTGATTTGATTTTGTGCTTCATTTTTAAAAGTCCCCAGCTCGGGGGATACCGAATGGGAGGGCTGGGGGCCACGGGGGGCAGCCGAGATGGGCTCTGTCCACCAAGGAGAGCATCACTAAGTAGCCCTCCAGACACAGTGTGGACTTAGCCCCAGCGGACAGGGGGCTTGGGTCTCCCGGATGGGGCAAGCCTGCCCCACGCCCTGCCAGCTCCTGGGCTCCCGCGCGAGGAGAAGAGCGGCAGAGACTAAGAGGAAATCAAAAGCAAATTATTTTCAGGATTATAGCGCTGGAGCCCTGGCAAGATCGTGCCCATTTTTCATAGCAGACAAAAACATTTTCCAAGGGATCAATTTTGCCTGTAGAAGTCGCCTTCTTTCAACCCACAATCCATCATATTTCCCCATTTGCAATTTCTCGGTGTCTGAGTGTTTTAAGTTTCCTATGAATTATTTTATAAAGCTTCCTCTCTCCTGCTGAAATGAGGTGCCCTGGCCCAGCTCAGTGTGGACCGAGGGTCTGCCAGTCCAAGGACCTGGTAGGCCGGGCTGGAGGGACGATGGGCCTTCCCATCACGGGGTCCCCGTCACCCATCAGTTTCCCCTGGGTCTGGGCGGGCTGCAGCCGCCAGAGCCCCAGGGCGGACGTGGGCCCAGCTGGGTGGGTGGGGAGCTGGTGGGCCTGCCGGTGGGGGGACGGAGAGGCCACCAGCCACGCAGGGGCAGGGGGAGGCGCTCGGGGAAGGTTCTGAAGAGATTTATTCTGATGTGCTGCTGAGGGAGGGTCATCCTTCAAGAGGCAACGTGTATAAAAATCTCCCGGCCTGTTGATTGGTCTGTCACAGTGATTTGTGGCGCTTCCCCCGAGGTGGTGGGGAGCAACTGGGCCCGTGAAAGGCGGCCGGACAGATTGCTGAACAGAGCAGGAGGGAGGCTGCGGCGGCCAGCAAGATTTATTGACCTCGACCCACCGAGGTCCCTTCAGCGCTTTTAATCTGGCCTTTCAGCCTGTCACCTGCACTGATTACCACCCGGCCGGCTCCCCGGGGCCCCGCGGGGCAGAGGCACGGGGAGGATGCCCCCCGGCGGCCCTGCCATCTGCCCGGCCGCCCCTGTGGGTGCCCCTGACCCGAGCGGAGGAGAGGGGCTCCATCCACCGCTGCCCCGGGTCTCCATCAGCTGCTGAAAAGATTTAACCAAAAAAAACTTTCTTGAGACGTAAGTCACGTCCTGTTCCATTCCCCCAAGCAAAGCGTGCACTTCAGGGGTCTCCGGATATTCACAGAGTTGTTCGACCATCACCACAGTCAGTTTTAGAACTTTTTCATCACCCTAAAAGGAAACTAGAAAACAATTTGGCAGTTTCTTACAAAAATGTACCCTTAAAAAAAAAAGGTATCTATTTGGCTGCGTGGGGTCTTAGCTGTGGCAGACAAGCTCTTTAGCTGTGGCATGAGAACGCTTAGTGGCGGGACCTAAGTCCCTGACCAGGAATGGAACCCCAGACCCCCTGCACTGGAAGTGTGGAGTCTCAGCCACTGGGCCTCCAGGGAAGTGCCCCCGGCAAAAGCACTCTTAACCGTATAATCCAGTGATCATTCCCTTTGGTATTTACCCAAAGGAGTTGAAACTGTGTCCATACAGAGCCCTGTGCACGTGCTTTGTATAGCAGCTTTATTCCCAATTGCCAATACTTGGAAGCAACTGGGATGCCCTTCAGGAAGCGAATGGATAAATAAAGCAGAGTATCCAGATGACAGAATGTTGTCCAGCGCTAAAAAGACACGTGAGCCCCGCTAACACGGGCTCAGATGCCGAAGAATCTGCCTGCAATGCCAGAGACCCAGGCTCGATCCAGAACAAAATAGCAACCCACTCTAGTGTTCTTGCCTGGGAAGTCCCGTAGACAGAGGAGCCTGGCGGGCTACAGTCCATGGGGTCACAAAGAGTCAGATGCGACTGAGCGCTCAACACAAACACAAAAAGACATGAGCCATCCAGCCGGGGAAAGACACAGAGGAGCCTTACATGCTATCAGTCACTCAAGGAAGTCAGTCTGAAAAGGCTACATCCATGCAAATCGAAAGCACAAGGGCTGTGACCTCACACCTGTTAGAACAGAGATTGTTAGAAAGATGAGACCTAAGCGTTGGCGAGGATGCGGAGAAAGAGGGCCTCTGCACACTGTTGTGCGCACTTGTGCGGCTTGGTCGCTCAGTTGTGTCCAACTCTCTTCGACCTCGTGCACCGTAGCCGCCCAGGCTCCTCTGTCCGCGGGATTCTCCCAGCAAGAACACTGGGGTGGGTTGCCATTTCCTTCTCAAGGGGATCTTCCCAACCCAGGGATTGAACCTAAATCTCCTGTGTCTCCTGCCCCGCAGGCAGATTCTTTGCCCCCTGAGCCTTTCGCATTGTTGGTGAAAATGAGAACTGGTGCATCCCCTAGAACAGGATGGTGGTTCCTCAGAAGATTAAAGGTGGAATTACCACACGATCCAGCAGCTCCACTCCCGGGGACAGGCAGACCTTGGTGATGTCACAGCCTGGGTTCCAGACCACAGCAATAAAACGAGTCACACACACACACGCTCGTATCTATATAATAGACATACAGTTTTCCCAATGCATCTAAAAGGTGTTTACACTATACTGTAGTCTATTAAGTGTACAATAGCATTATCTCTGAAAAAACAAAGTATAGATGTTAATTTAAAAATATTTTATTGCTAAAACAATGCCCAGATGATTATAATAGTCACATCAAAGATCACCAATCGCTGTCACCATAATAAGTATGATAATAATGAAGTTTGGAAATGGCAAGCATTCCCAGAATGCAATACAGACACACAAATGCTGACGGAAAGCGGTGCCCAGAGAGTGTAACCTAAAGCGGGGCTGCCGCAGGCCCGCAGGTGGTAAGAGACACAGTGACTCCGAAGCACAGCAAAGCGAGGTCTGCCTGTGTTTATCTGAAGGAAATGAAGTCACTCTCTCGAGAAAAGAGCCTCACCACCCGCCATGTTCATTGCATCCCGTGTGCAACAGTCGAGACGTGGAACCAACTGGGATCCATCAATGGATAATGGATAAAGAAGATGTGGTGTGTGTACACACACACACACACACACACACACACACACACAGGGGAGCATCACGCAGCCATAAAATGGAAGAAACTCCACCATTTGCAATGGCGTGGATGGACCTTGAGGGCGTTATGCTGAGTGAAATAAGTTAAAGAAAGACAAATCCTGTATAATCACACTTACATGCGGAATCAAAAAAACCAAACTTATAAGAACAGAGAACAGATTGCATTTGCCAGAGGCAGGGCTTGGGAAGGAGAAGCTTGGTCAAAAGGTATAAGCTTGCAGCTGCAGGATAAACAAACAGTCCTGGGATGTAATGTGCACCATGGCAACTCATTAACATCGTACATACTTAGGTCAAGAGAGTAGACCTTAAAAGTTCTTATCACAATAAAAAGAAAGTTGTAAGGATGTGAGGTGATGCATATTAACTAGACTGACTGTGGTCATCCCTTCCCAATACATACATGTATCAAATCATCACCTAGGACTAATACACGCTGTGTGTCGATTGTTTCTCAATAAAACTGAGGTGGGGAAAGACTACGGACTGTATGAATTAAACTATGTGAAATTCCGGAAAAGGCAAAACTATGGAGACGGTGAAAGGCTCAGGGGTTGCTGGGGGTTGGAGGGAGGGAGGGATGAGCAGGCGGTGCATAGAGGATGCTCAGGGAGTGAAACTGCTCCGGGCGTCGCTATAATGGGAGGTACTACGTGCGATTATACTTTTGTCCAAACCCACAGCCCGCAGGGCAGCAAGCCCTAATGCAAACCACGGGCTCTGGGTGCTGGTGACATGTCAATGCAGGTTCATCGGTTGTAACAAAAGGACCCGCTCCCGTGGGGCATGTTGATGGCGGGGAGGCGGGCGCAGCAGGGCAAGGGGTACCTGGGGAGTCTCTGGACCTTCTGCTCAACATTGCTATGAACCTAGAACTGCTCTTAGTCTTCCCTGGGGGCTCAGACGGTAAAGGATCTGCCTGCAATGCAGGAGAGGCAGGTTCGATCCCTGGGTCAGGAAGATCCCCTGGAGAAGCGAATGGCTTCCCACTCCAGGATTCTTGTCTGGAGAATTTCATGGGCAGAGGAGCCTGGTGGGCTACGGTCCAGGGGGCCGCAAAGAGTTGGACAAGGCTGAGTGAGTAACACTTTTCCACTAAAACAGCTCTTAAAAATAAAGTCTATTTTTAGGAAGGAGAAAGGACTCTACTCCTGTCGCCCCTCGGCGCCCGTGTCCATCTCTGTCAACGTGCGATCTGCTTTCTGTCCCCGTGGACACTGGTCCTGAGCAATCCGCACAGAGACCATCAGGTGGGTGTGCTTTTGTGTCTGGTTCCTCTCCCCAAGCGTGACGCTCCCTAGGTTCTCGCATGTCTCGCCCGTGTCAGCGCTTCATCTTGTTCGCGAGGGAATCCTGTGCCTCCTGCGGACGCTCCACACTTTGTTTATCCGAAACCTGTCGACGTTCCCACCTCTTGACCACTGTGAACAGCGCTGCCTGAGCAGTCCTCGTGAGCATTCGCGTGGAGGGAAGCTGTCACCTCTCTCAGGCGCGTGCACACTGGGGACGCTGCTGGCCCCTTGCTAATTCTGTTTAATCCTTGGCGGAACTGCCAGCTTGTTGACGGTTTATTCTTCCATTCTTCCTTCATGATCGAAGTCAGATGTGTTCATCGTCCTAAACTGGGAAGACACAGAGAAGGGTCAAAAAACAAAAACAACAAAAGCCCCCGCGTGGGACCCCCCTCGGTTTTCTGGCGGGGGAGCCCACGTTCACGAGCCAGCACCACTCAGAGCGCTCCCCTGCCTTTCCTCCTGGAGGTTAAATATTTAGCATAAGGTGTTCCCTGTGGTGGTGAAAACCCTCCTACGTGCCGTTTTAAACTGTTTTCTGGGACTTCCCTGGCAGTGCAGTGGTTGAGACTCTGCACTTCGTTTGCGGGGGGCACAGGTTCGATCCCCGGTCAGGGAACTAAGATCCTGCAAACCATACAGTCAGGCCGTTAATAAATACATAAATACACGGTTTTCTGGTACTCCAGGCGGGGGAGGCCCAGTGTTTACTCTATTTACTCTGGAGCTTCTGGGTGCAAAGAAGATCACGTGCTGGGGGCATCCGAGCAGAGGCTGCCCAGCAGGCGCTGTCCACCCCGTCATAGCCACCCGCTCAGGCCCTTCTGGGGGCCACAGCCCTGGCCTTGGCATTGGCTGGCTCAAGGGTCCAGGGATGGAGATCAGGAGAGACCCTCGGGGCCTGAAATGTGGCCCAGTCTGGCCGCTGCCCAGCCCTCTCTCCAGGAGCAACCTGGATCCACAGAAGTCCCTATTCTTCCCTCTGGGTCCCCAGCTGACCCTCAGGGGAGTCTGGGGGGCACGATCAGCTCTCCCAGCCCCACCCTGCAGGCCCCCAGGAGGTGAGAGGCAGCGGGGAGGGGCTGGCCTGCTCCCTCCTTGTCCCCAGCCCAGTCCTGGGGGAGACCGCATCCCCAGCTTCTGAGACTGGCCCCAGAGCAGATTCCACTGTGCCCGGGAGGAGGGGGGCTCTGTCTCTGGGACGTGTGGGGATGAGACCATGCTAGGATCAGAGCCAGAAGTGCCAACCCAGTCTTCCCTCACTCTGCTCCCTGACCTTGACCATAAGAATCCCATGGACAGAGGAGCCTAGCGGGCTACAGACTGTGGGTTCGTCAAAAGTCTGACAGGACTGAGTGACTCAGCTCCGCACAGCACGGAGCGCGTGTGACGGCGGCAGCCACGAGAGGGGTGCTGATGTTGCCCCCAGTTCATGCATGGGACGACCTGTTCAGAGCCTCAAGACTGGCTGGAGACAGAGCCTTGGAGGGCCCTTCCCTGCAGAGTCTAGGGGCAACGGTCTGCCACCTACCAAGTGGCCCTTCAAAGAGAGGGCAGTGGGCCTCACGACAGTCCGGGCCTGCAGCTCCATCGGAGCCTGCAGCCCACCCTTGGGGTATACAGGGCCTTGAGCCAAGCCTCCAGCCCCAGGTGGAGCCCCGATACCGGGGGGAGGAAGGCGCTGCCTCCCGTCATGAGCAGAGCTAGGCAGGGTCCCCTCAAGGTTGAAGGACAGTGGAGCTGAGTCCACGGGGCTCCGAGAGTGACCCGGGTGTCCAGAGAGTAGGTCCAGATGCCCCCGGGCAGTCCTCACCCCTCAGTCCTCTCTCAGGGCCTCACGTGGTCAGGGCCCCCCTGCTGAGTCAGCTCCGGGGACAGCCCACTGCCCCACCTGAGACGGGGGCCTGGCTGAGGACAGCTGCCCCGAACCCCGGGGGAGCCTGGTGGTGGTGGTTTCAGCTGTCTCAGTCG
This sequence comes from Bison bison bison, assembly GCF_000754665.1. Classification (NCBI taxonomy): domain Eukaryota; kingdom Metazoa; phylum Chordata; class Mammalia; order Artiodactyla; family Bovidae; genus Bison; species Bison bison. The sequence goes on along the minus strand of NW_011491238.1, from coordinate 118,294 downwards.
TGTCCAACTCTTTGTGACCCTGCGGACCATAACCCACCAGGCTCCTCTGTCCACGGAATTCTCCAGGCAAGAATACTAAAGTGGGTAGCTGTTCCCTTCTTCAGGAAATCTTTCCGACCCCAGGATCAAACCTGTGTCTCTTATGTCTCCTGTGTTGGCAGGCGGGTTCTTTACCATGAGTGCCACCTGGGAAGCCCCAGGGGAGCCCTTGCCCCTCTAATCCAGATGTGCCGGGCCCTGAGGCCACGGGTCTAGTATGGCTTTGGCCCCATGGAGGATGGACCAGGAGGCTGAGAGCAGCCCAGAAGGCAGGGTCCCATCTGTCCCGACCTCTCAGGGTCCCTTCTGTCCTGACCTCCCAGAAGGGAGGCTCCTCCACAGCCCCCAGGGTGAGGGATGCACTGTATGTTGGACGAGGGGGACTCTTGCACTCCAGATTCTTGGGGAAACGGGGAAGTCAGGGGATGATCCATCTGTCACCTTCACAGGGACTGAATTCCCCTTTCTCTGGAAGGCTGGGAAACCTCTAGTGTTTAAAAAAAAAATCAATAATAACTCCTGCTAAAACCCAGAGCAGGACAGAGACGCTGAAGGGAAGTGACGCGGGGTCCACGCTCGTCGCCTCCCTTAGACACTGTCTCCGTGGCTTCTCCTGGTGCAGGCATCCTGCGTGCCGCAATCTATTCCGAGTGCGCACTTGGAAATTAAATTCCCTTTAGCCGAGGCGAGCCTGGCTTCAATCAGCCCAGGCACGTTTTCTGTCCCCAGCCGGCCCCTCCCTGCCCACAGCATCTTTTAAGTATGCAAATGGGGACACCTTGCTAAATGGCCAGCAGATTGATCCTGCTGTTTCATCAGGGAAATGAAATTAAAGTAGAACTGGGAGCTGCCGGGCAGCCCCACGCGCCCTGCCCTTCAGCAGCGTGGATATTCGTCCGGACATGGCTCTCGGAGGCCTGCCTGGCCCCTGACCCCAGCCGTCCGCCGAGGGCGAGAGGGGAGCGTGGTTGTCAGCGGACGGTCCTGACCTTGAGAACTTCCGGAGGGTGCAGGGTCAGGGGGGGCCTGCTGCAGGGCCCCCCGCTGGGTCAATCCCACCAGCACCCCTGCCCTAGCATGGGAATGCAGGCCCCTCAAGGGTCCCCTCCTGTGGCCTGTGGCCCCGACTAGACTAGCTGATGAATGTGATAGGAATTCAGGCCCTAGACTCCAGGATGATGCTGGAATGGGGTAGGGGGGTTCTGGGGGCCCAGTGCCCGCCCCGACCATCCTTTCTCACCCACGCGCCCATGTCATTCCGTGGACGCCCAGGGCTCCTACCTGAGCCTCTACCTCACCCTGAGCTGATCAGAATGTGGCTTCCCCAAGAAAGGCCTCCAGGGAGGGTGTGGGGGGGGGCTTCAGGACCCACCAGGACCGCTCTGAGGTGGGATTTCAGGCTGGGAAACCGGGGTGGGGGCACTTGTGGCTGAAGCTTCTGCCCAGGGGCCCTGCCAGCCACCCAGGGCTCAGGGCAGAGATAGCTCAGGACCCGGTGGCCACTGGTCCCAAGCCAGAGCAGGCCCCAAGGGCTCATCTGGGGTCATGACCTCACGCCTCCCTGCATGGCCCGCCAGCCAGGGTGCAGCTGCTTCTGCAGGCCGGGGATAAGGGTGGCTTTTGAGGACATGGCCAGCCTTTCCTGAGCCACTCTGGGTATCCTGTCCCCACTCAGGCCACCCTGGGAGGCTGGACTGCGCAGGCCCAGAGCCACCCGGGGGCCACAGCGACAAGGCCCCGAGATGAGGGTCAGAGGGTGGAGGTGCGGTGAGCCTGTGCTCGCTGGGGCTGGGGCAGGGGGCAGGATGATGGCGGCCCACCCCACAGGGCTCAGCGCAGCCAGCCTCTCAGCCCAGCCACCCTGGCCACCTGGTGCCTCCTGTCTCCACCTCAGGGCCTTCGCACCTGCCACTTCCCTCCCCCAGGGCCTCGTGTGATGCATTCCTTCCTGCCACTCAGGAATCAGCTCACAGGCCACTTCCCAGGTGGCGACAGGACCAGCTCCTTGGCCTCCATCATGACACCCTCAACTCTCCCAAGAGTGTTTTGCTTGTCTGTCTCCCCCACTGGATATCAGCTCTGTGAAGCCAAGACTTTGCTGAGAGCAGAGCTGGGCTTCCTGGACTAGCCCCAGGAGACAGTGTCATAGAAGCTGCCCTGTTTCCCAGACCCTCCCACCGGCCCCCTGGGCTCGCCCCACCCCCACCTCATTTCATAGGCCATCCCCTCTAGTAAGGGCTGAACTGGGCCCAAGGCCCGGCTCGCCAGCCCAGGGGGTGGACTAAGGCATCTTGCTGCCTGCGGCCCCATTTCCCCCAAAGGGGACACGCGGGGGGACCAGGAGCAGAGTGCCGGGCGTCCTGGGTCTCCCAGGAGCCCCTCTGTGCCTCCCATGCCAGGGTGGGGAGCAGGAAGGTGCCCCGTCTTTGATTTCGGGTTGTAATGTTAATTATGAAGCGTGATTCTCACCGCAATTAACCTGATTCATTCCCAACAATCAAGGCTACACTGCATAATATATTTAATTAGCCAGATTTCCTATGCACGTCGGCGGGACAGAACTGGCAAGTTCTCGGTGTAATACACTTAATTCTGAGATAAATCATTGTTTGGAGAGACGCTCGCACGGTCCACCCTACCCAGGGGACTGGGGGCATTCGGGGAGGGCTCGCCGGCCCAGAGGCTGGAGTGATGGGCAATCCGGGGGCACACGGGGGTCTGGAAGTCTACCCG
>NW_011491238.1:114548-115422 GCF_000754665.1 Bison bison bison | reverse complement strand
CAGGGGCTGTCATTTCAACAGACCTGAGAGCCTGAAGGCCCACCTTGGGACGCGGACTGACCGGCGTCTGGGGGAAGATCTGAGCCCTACGACCCCGGAGTCTCCCTCGCCTCTGCCCCGAGCCCCTGCCACGGGCTCTGGCCTCAGACCCTGGGGCCGAGGGTGCCCCTGCTGTCCTCGGGGACCACCCTTCCAGCACGCCCACCTCCCCTCTCCCTCCCCTGGGCAGCGCCTCCACTCCTGTAACCAGACGGACTTCCACGTTTGGGGTTTCAACGAAAGGCAGGCCTTGCCAGGCTCTAGGACAGCTGAGTGCGAGCCCCTGGCCCCAGGTCCTCTGGGCTGTGTCCTTCCCTGCTGCCGCCCAGCCCTGGCTGCCCAACTCGGGCCTGAGACCCCATTAGAGCTCCATGAGGACCAGGCCCCCACCCTCCAGATCCACGCAGAGAGAGGGGCTCAAAGACGCAGTGCCTGGGCACAGACCGCTGGCTCTGTCCCTCACGGCGAGTTCCCGGGGCCAGGCGCAGCCTGCGTGCCTCCCCCGCCCTCCGACAACCCCTCCCCCTTCCTGCCCCGCCCCCCTGGCTCTGGTTTCCGTGGGCGCCTCCATCTGCCACTTGCAGGCTGGGCCTCGTGCATAATTCAGGCGCCTTGGAGAGGCCCCAGCAAATGCGCGCAGAGGAGGCCCGACCAGCCCGATCGGATGTCTTGACATCGGACACACGAGGAGCAGGGCGACCGTCCTTTGCCCTGTTTGTGCCTTGGTGACCGTGGGCAGGGAGCAGGGCCGGGGGTCTCTCGGGTGTGGGGGCTGTGCTGCTCCGGGGGGCGCAGTGGTGGGCTCGGACCCCAGCCCCGCCCCTCCCCTGCCAGT
>NW_011491238.1:102088-114309 GCF_000754665.1 Bison bison bison | reverse complement strand
CTCACTTTCCTTGTCTATGAAATGGACCCAGGGCAGCACCTGCCACGTGGGGCTGGCGAGGCGTGAGGATGACCACCGAGTAAGGGCTGCCCCCAGGCACGGCCATCCGTGGCCCCTGGAGGCCCAGCGGCCAGCTCAGCTCGGGGCCGGAGTCCTGGAGACGGGGCCTGAACCTGGGCAGCTGCTGCAGCTCTGAGGACGTCCCCTCTGCCTCCCAGGCCGTGCCTTCTCGCTCAATGAAACTGGAGACGTGGTTCCAACCTCTCACGTCTGACTCCAAAATGAGATCTCAGACATTGGTCTGTGGCACCCAGAACCCCTAACCCCTGACGGCGGCCACGCAGCATCTTCAAGGGGCGGGCGGCTGCAGCCACCGAGCTGAGTCCCGAAGCCTGTGCGGGCTCCCCTGGAAGTCTGGGCTTCGGGGTCTTCATCCCGGCCCTGCCAAGGGCCACTAGGGGACGGGCCAGCTCACTGCCTCCCTCTCCAGGGAGCATACGGCGCAGGGGCTGACCCCCAACCGGCCTTCCTGGCCTGAAGCTCTGGTCTGATCACCTCAAGGAGCTCTTGGCCTGGACAGAAGATCGGGTGGGGGCGTGCTTGCTCTGCATGTCCCCCCATCTGCGGCTGGCGGATTCCAGCAGGACCTTGACCTGGCCACACGATCCCAGGACCCCCAGGCTACAGAGGACCCTGCCTCCAGGACCAGAAAGCCACCCTGATTGCATCCCCACTAGACACTCGGTCCCAGGGGAGCACAGCCAAGCAGAGCGGAGGGAGAGAAGGGGTCAAATGTAGAGTGACCACCGTCAGGACCCCTGCCCCCTATTTCTTGCCAGGGTCCCCCTTGGACAGACCTTGTGCAGGGGCTCACTCAAGAGCCCAGGAAACCCTCCCCGCCATGCCCGGGGCCTGAGCAGCTATTCCTGGGACGTTGCCCCCCCGCACATGGCAGCCCAGGGCTCAGCTCCTCCCAGGACCGCCCTTCCTGCGTGGGCTCAGGTAACCTGAGCCCGCTCTCTGCTGCTGCTGCTTTTTTAAGAAAAGAGGGAGCCCTCCCCTTCAATAATTGATGCGCAGCATTAACAATTGACCTGGAGAGCATCTGGCAGGTGGAGGACTTTTCACTCTGGTGGCCACCAGGTAAGGTTCAACTGACTTTGCAGAGGGAGGGGGTGCCAGCCGGGTGGGGGCGGGCCCTGAGCTGTGCCCCCTCGCTGCCCCCGCCTCGTCCCCATGACGGGGACAGCACCTGTGCCACGTGGGGCTTCCTGGAGCAGGGGAGTCCCTCAACGAAGGGGGCTGCTGGGTGCCTGAGCTCAGACAGGTGCTAGCGGTGCACACACTCCAGTGTCTCACACACACATGTGCACAGTCACACACGCACACACGCAGGCATACTCCGTGTACACTCACGCACCGCGCACAACACACACACGCACGCTTGCACGCGTGGGCACACCCGTCCCGTGAGCACACTGCAGGTTGTGCGTGCACGACCTTGCTTGCACACATGCGTGCACTGACCCCGAGGCACACGTACGTGTACCACAGACACGTGCACAGTTCCTCCTGGAGGCGACCTGCCACCTCTGCTGGCTCCAGGGGTGGCAGGGACTTCTTCCAGCTCAGGGGGAAGGTTCTTCCTGATCCCAGCCTGGAGCTGGGAGAGGGGACCGGTGGTCCTGCCTGGGAAGTGGTCCTGGCAGACCCACCGAGCAGCCTCTTTCCTGCGGAGGGGACCACAGGAGTGGGTGGGTGGCTTGGACGCAGCCCTGGGTGGGGGAGGGCTGGGGGGCCTGGTGACTGCAGGGCGCTTGCAGGGGCCACAGAGGCAGCCAGACCTCTGGGGCCTGGGAGTGGGGTTGCAGCCCTCTGGTCCCCAGGGAGGGCTTCACACACTCTCTCTCTCTCTCTCAGACCCATCAGAGTCCGGCGTGGGGGCGCACTGAGAATCCCGTCCCCCTGAAGTGGCTGCTCTCGGGACAGAACGAGCTGGCACCTGAGCCCTTTCCTCTTGTTTCCCTTCATTTAATCCTCACGACTTGGCATCATCAGCCCATTTTACAGCTGAGAAGACTGAGGCCTGGGGTAGGGAAGAATTTGCTCAGTGCTGCCCGGCTCCAAGGGAAGAAGACCCTCGAGAGTCCCTGGGACAGCACGGAGATCAAACCAGTCCATCCTAAAGGAAATTAACCCTGAATGTTCATTCGCAGGACTGATGCTGAAGCTGAAGCTCCAATACTTTGGCCACCTGATGCAAAAAGCCAACTCATGAAAAGACCCTGATTCTAGGAAAGATTGAAGGCAGGAGAAGGGGACAACAGAGGATGAGAGGTTGGATGGCATCACTGACTCAGTGGATGTGAGTCTGAGCAAACTACGGGCATTGGTGATGGACAGGGAGGCCTGGTGTGCTGCAGTCCGTGGGGTCGCAGAGAGTCGGACACGACTGAGCGACTGGACAGCAGCAACAACCCGGCTCCATCCCGGTGCCCACGGTGCCCAGCTGCCCGAGTCCTCATTCTTACCCCGCCACTGCAGGCCCCCACCAGGTCACGTGGGCTCCAGGCAGCCCAGACGGCTGGCCCACGGGGCCGGTCTCTGCGTCCGGACCACTGTGGAACTCAGAGCCGCCTTCCTCCGGAACTGGTGCAAACCCCCCTTGAGCTCTGCCCAGAGTCCATGGGCAGGGGCGCGCCTGTGGGCTGAGGCCGAGGTAAAGGGGCTGCTCCAGAGCTTCCCGGACTCAGGTCCTAGGTCTGGGAGTGATGTCTGTGGAGAAGAGATGGAAGCGCCACCCCCAGAGTCAGACACACCCCTTGTTTGGGGAGAAGGAAGAACTGGAGGGGCTGGGGGAGCCCGTTTTCATCCTCAGCCCAGGGACCAGGAATGAGCGGTCAGGAAAAACAGGCCAACCCCAAGCGGGAGCCTCAGCTGGCACCTCCGTATTCCCCACCACCCCAGGCCCTGCCCCACCCAGGGGGCACCTCTGACCCTGGGCCCTGCAGGACTTGCCCTCCAGCGGCAGTGGCCCCACCCGCTGGCTCCCAGCGAGCACCCACCTCCCCACTCCACTCAAGTCAATGATTTCCTCATTACGGAAACGTCCCTTAATTGTCCCTAAGTTACTGGACTTCAGGGGACATCTCCAGTCGATGTTTCTGCCGATCTTGACCCTGGGCGGCAGGGCTATCCGAGCAAGGGGACCAAGCTGGCCAGGCTTCCCAAGGAAGCTGCCCCCTCCCCCAGGAACTGACTGAAGCCCCCCAGGTGTGCTTCAGGATGGGGGTCCCCAGGTGGCCACCAGGCCTGACCACATAGCCCCGCAGGTCCGTGTCCCCACGTGTGTGATGGGGCTGTGGTCCCCAAAGCCGCTGACAGAGGGAAACACGCGAAACCCTCCGTGTCCCCTGGTCATTTCTAAGGCTCTCTGACCGTGTGTGCCCCAGGAGGGGCTTTCGAGTGCCACGTGGTTGAGACCGCTGGAGGCCTGGCCTGTTTGGCAGAGGAGGGTCTGGTCTGGGAGCTGAGGCCACTTGCCTGCCCTCGTCCATGTGTAGTGTCAGGACTGGGGTCCGAGTGCCCGGCCAGGCTGGCCAAATGCACCTGCTCATGAAGAGGCGTCTGGACTGTAGTTCTGCAACCCCACGAAAGGGCTTGTGGGCAAGAGGTCTCGGGGGGGCAGGGTAAGCTTTCCAGGTTTCCTAGGGTGGGCACTCTGCGTGCATGTGGCCCTGCACCCCCTTCCTCAGAGCAGAGGTCCGCAGACCGTGGGTCTGGGTAGGGAGCAGAGCCCCACTGTGAACCCACCCCAGATGGGACCTGTGACCCAGGGGCATCTGGGAACTGCCCACCACCTAGAAGGGGCGGGGTGGGCTTCTGTCGGGGAGGGCACCACCGCGAAGGCCTGAGAAAGAGCCTCCACTCAGATAAAGGCTCCGGGTCCCCAGACAGAAACTGGTGTTTTTGTTTGAGCTCATCATCACCCACCCCAACGGGGCAATCAGAGGATGGGCTAGAGTTGGTGGGCAAAGAGTAGATGAGCCCCTAGCTCTGCACCCGTGGAGGGGTTGGGGCGACCCACCCTGGGGGAGAGGGGTCCCACCTGGCTCCGCACATTCCACCAGCCTCACCTGGCTCAGGGACTCTGATTTCCCGCTAAGTGGTCACACTGGGCCACAATCTTTCCAAGTGATGCGCATGTGCAGTGGGGGTGGGAGCCTGTCCCGAGAAAGCCCCTCAGGCCTTGACCCAGATCTCTGGTGGGGAGGGACGAGGAGGTGCCCCCCTGGGCCCTAGACGTGGAACAGGCCTGGCTGGGAGACCTCAGGGCAGAAGGGAGTCCTGCCAGTCCCCCTCTGGCAGGGTTGGGGCAGAGGGGAGGTGGGGCCACTTCCTGCCAGGGTCCGTCTCCTCTCCTGCCCCTGGGTCCACCCCTCTGGCCGGGCTCCCTGCACACCTGAAAGAGGACACAGAACTGCAGAAGGGCGTGCCCACAGGACTGGAGGCGCGTGGGGGCCTGGCTCCCAGCCTCACCCGTGGGGGCGGAGCCAGGACTCCCTGTCCAGCAGCCCTCTCCAGCTTCCCCTTTCCAAGATGGCTGGAGACCCTGGGGTCTGAAAGGCAGCCTGGCTGCCTCCAGTCCAGGGGAGGGAGCAGTGGCAGGAGCCAGACCCTGAGCTGCAGGACCACCACCTCCTCGTGCCCGGCCCATCAGCAGGGGTGACCCTGGAGTTTTCAGGAAGGCTCCCACCTCTTGGTGGCTCAGATGGTAAAGCATCTGCTTGCAACGCCGGAGATCCGGGTTCGATCCCTAGGTCAGGAAGACCCCCTGGAGGAGGGCATGGCAACCCACTTCAATATTCTTGCCTGGAGAATCCCATGGACAGAGGAGCCTGGTGGGCTGCAGTCCATGGGGTCACACAGAGTCGGACACACCTGGGTGACTAACCCTTCCCCTTTCACTTCTCCACGTCTGCGTCCACACGCTAGGGCCGGGGTGCCAGGTGGTGGTGCCCAGCAGAGGCAAACAAGGGTTCCCACCCTGCTCGGCCCCGAAAGAGACATCACCAGGACCCCTCTTCCTCGGTGGCCGGCAGGCAGCCTCTCCCCAGACCTGGCCCGGCAGCTGCCCCAGCGAACCAGACTCAGGAGGGGCCCTCTCCTCCGCGGGCATCTGTGGCCTGGCCTGGCCTGGGCCAACTTGGTCCTTGGCCAGCCTCCAAGGTCACTGGGGGTGGAGGCCGCCTGGGACTCGTGGAAACATGAATAACAAGTTTAGGTTTTTTTTCCAGTTTTACAACCTGGATATAGGCTTTCAAACGGCCTCACCGCCCAGAGAGGTGGGGGTCTGGCTTTATGAGGGGAGCGGGGCTTCCCCAGGCACGCACACACTCCCTGCCTTCTCCCCAGGACTCCCTCCCCGGGGAGCCTCTGGCCGTGAGCGATGATGCCGGGAGGCCCAGGGTCTGTCCCTTCGGCTCATAGAATAGTGATTCTGGCCTCCCTCATTGATCTCTCTGAGATTTTAAAGCAAATTTTATTTGTTTGGGGTTTCTAGTCATTAAGTTAAAACCAGTAAAATAGAACAAAATCAATACCTGTAGGATGCAGCACAGCCCGTCTATACGACGATGTAAAAGAGGCAGAATAAATTGCAGCCAGGATTTGAGCTGGGGGAAGGGCCCTGGGCACATGTGTGGACGGCGCACGCCCTGGGGGATCTTCCCCGACCTCAAAGGGAACCCATGGGGTTGGCGGGATGGAGTGGGTTTCTTGGCCGGGTGTCCTCAAGCCCTCTGTTCACCAAAAATTCAGAAGCTGGGGAATGTGAGCGCGTGACTCAGCTCCTAGGAAGCACTGAGCTTTGCAGATGGTGCCAACCACACAGGCTGCCCACTGCCTGGGTCCCTGAGGAGGACCCAGCCGGGACATGGCCCCGCCCTGTGCTGGTCTGACTTGCCGTTCACTGGGCACCCCCCTCCAGGGCTTTATCCACTTGGGCGCCTGCCTCCACACCCCTGGGAGGAGGGCACCAACTTGGCTGAATGCCTTGAGGTGGGCACTGGGCACTTGACCAGAGCCAGATGAGGGCAGGACTAAGCTTCAGAGCACAGAGATGACCACATGGATGCTCCCCCACGCTGCAGGGCAGGGACTGATGTTCTCAGACACCACGTGGGATGGGTGGGGCCAAGGATGGCTGATGAGCTGTGCCAGGAGCGGGATGGGGGAAGGGGGCACAGGTCCCAGCAGGGAGGAAAGCTGGCTGAGTCCCTCAGCCTGAGAGTTTTCAGAAGCGTCTCACCCAGGAGCCACACGTGTGCCTCTGTCCATAGGAAGTGGCTACAAAGCCCACAGCCTCTGGGGTCTAAAGCTTAGCGGCTTGCAGGACAGGAGGGAAGGTGGGCAGGTGGCCTGGACCCAGCCTCTACTCATAACTCACACGCTGTACAATTCGCCCAGCTGGAGCGCACAGGTCAGTGGTTTTTAGTATATTCACCAAAGTGAGCAACCATAGTGTTACGTGCTAAGTCGCTTCAGTTGTGTCCGGCTCTTTGCGACCCCATAGACTGTAGCCTGCCAGGCTCCTCCGTCCATGGGGATTCTCCAGGCAAGAAGAATGGAGTGGGTGGCTGTGCCCTCCTCCGGGGGATCTTCCCGACCCAGGGATCGAACCGTCGTCTCTTGCGTCTCTGCAACGGCAGGTGGATTCTTCACCACTCACCCCAACGGGAAGCCCGTGCCACCATCAGCAAAGTCAATTATTGAACGCTTTGAATCATCTTGAAAAGAAACCCTGGCGCGGGCTCCAACGAGGACGGCCTGGCAGGCATTGTGCTGTGTGAAAAGGCCCAAGCGAAAAGATCAGTCCTGCGGGATACACCCCTGTAAGGGCCTAGAGGAGTCAAACCCAGGGAGAGAGGAAGGAGACGGGAGTGGAGGGTGGGGTGGGTGGCAGGAGGGGAGGGGAGCGAGTGACTCGTGAGGACAGGGCTCCAGTCTGGGGAGATGCGAGACCAGAGACAGACGTGGAGATGGCTGCACCACAGCGCGTGCATGCCTGAGAACCCCGAGCTGTGTGCTCGGAGGAGGCTGAGGAGGCGGATCTTACGTCATTGTACTGTACAACAGTGTGAAAAATGATAGAAGGAAAGAAGTCTCGCACCTATTAGCTCTCACCCCAGTACCCCATCCCTCCCAGCCCCTGGCAATCACTGGCCCACATTTCACACTGAATGGGATCCCACAACACGCGGCCTTTCATGTCTGGCTCCTCTCGGTCAGCGTCGCATTTCCGAGGTCCATCTGCATTGTAGGGGTCGGGGCCTCATCCCATTTCATCACCCAGTAATGTCCCCCCAGTGGATGGACGCCGTTCTGTTTGTATCCGCTCATCACATGATGGACATCTGGGTTGTTTCTGCTCTGACCTTTGGACATAAAGCTGCTGAGGTCACTCGTGTGCAAGCTCCAGCTTGGACATGTGTTTGCAGCTGTCTCAGGTGTGGGCCCGAGAGAGGAACTGCTGGGCAAATGCACCGTCTGTGCTATAGTGTTGCAGGAACCCCCGGAATTGTCCAAGCCCGACCTCTATTTTTTTTTTTTGACTGCGCTGGGTCTTGCTGCACAGGACCTTTCTCCAGCTGTGGGAGCTGGGGCCACTCTCTGGTGGGGGCGCAGGGGCCTCACATCGCGGAGGCTTCTGTTGCTGTGGAGACAGGTTCTAGGCATGTGGGCTCCGGCCGTTGCAGCACGTGGGTTCCAGAGCGCAGTGCTCAGTAGTTGTGGGGCTCGGGCTTAGCCGCTCCGCAGCATGCGGAATCTTCCCAGACCAGGGATTGAACCCTTGTCTCCTGCATTGGCAGGCAGGTTCTTAACCACTGGACCACCAGGGAAGCCCTCCAACCTCTGTTTTTAAAAGGTAGTTTCAGGATTCATCCTGATTAGGGAGGAGCGTTTCCCTTTACAGCTGTTCTCACTGCCAGGAGGACCACTGCGTATCGGACAGGAGGGTGACCGGAACTTCGAGGTGTTTAGAAATGAGAGACGGCAGCCCCACGCCCTGCCCGGGACGGTCCAGGTGCCTAACCTCACAGGTGAGCATGGGGCCCACCACTCCTGTCTTCTCTCAGACCATGAATGGAGTGTTTTTTGCTGCAAACACAACTGGTTATCTTGCCTCCCCTGCTCCCCTTGGCCATCAAGCCCCAGAGCCGCCATCAGCTGGCACTCTGCCCTCTGGGGGGGGTGCTCACCGTGGTGGGGTCCCCGCAGGGCAGGCCCACTCCTCTCTCTTGCACTGGGAGAAAGCCTGGGGCAGCCGCTCCACCCAACTCAAGGCCCCTCCGAGTCAGAGCACGTGTCTTCCAGGACCTCTGGCGGAGACACCCGCCCACCCCCCAGGCCAGGCATGCGGAGGCCAGGGTCCCTGTAGGCCTGTGTGCTGTAGAGTCTCTAGAAACCCAGCAGGGCAGTGGGTGCGGGAAGCGGGGGCTGCCCGTCTTTCCCGTTAGGAAAACTGCCTGATTGAGGGGAGCCCCCAGCTTGGATGGGAGTCTTCCACCGACAAAACCTAAGTTGCGTGTTGCGGTGGAAAGAGGGTGGGGGGAGGGGGGAGGGAGGGGGCAGCTCTCCGGGACGCTTTTCCTTTTCGTCCGTCCAATTCCAACCCAGCCCCCTCCCCCTCCGCACAGGATGGAGGAGTTTGGCGCTCGGATTCCACAGAAAATTAAATCAATTACCAAGTCTAATAACGAACCCCAGGTTTTTAATTAAAGGAAGCTTAATTAAAGGCGAGCCCAGCTCTGTCAATGCTCTGATCTGGCCCAGGGGGGGCTGGGAGCATCTGAGGAGCCCACGTCGGTGCTGCTCAGGGGGCGGGTAATGGACGGGCTGCCCGCAGCGGCCGGGGTCGGGGCGTGGCGCTTCAGGACAGCAGGTGTGATGACGGAACGGTGTGGCCCTGCAGACGCTCAATGTCTCCTGGCCCAGCTGGAAAGACCCTGGAGTCGCCTGGCCATTTGACAGAGGAGCCAAGGCCTCTGAGAGCCAGCGGCAGCTCGAGGTTGCAGGGCAACCTCAATGCTGGGCCCAGGGCCCCCGGCAACCGAGTCCGGCCAGCCCCGCTTCTTAAGGCGGCCGCGTCTCCTGGGTCTCATTGGCACCCACATCCAGCCTGGTCCTTTATGCCTACAGCTCCCTGCAGAGCCCCAGGCAGGGTCCCCCTCCACCCACTCATCGTCCCCTGCCCATCTGGGCTCCTCATGCTCTCCTGGCCCTGAGCCCAGCGTCTTAGCCATCAGCAGAAGCAAAGTCCTGGCCTGGCCAGAGCTGTAATGCGCCCATAGAAGGTCTGTGCCAGAGTCTGGACGCTGGGTACCAGCCCCACGGGGCCTCAGACCGCCCACTGCCCCGCCCCAGGCACTGAACTCCACGGAGGGAGTGGGAAGGGATGGCTGCCTGGGCGGCAGGGGGCCAGGGGAACAGGCCTGGGGGCTTTGCAGGGGTGCAAGTGGAGGCTTTACTTCAGAGGCTGGGGAAGGGCCCTAGAGGGCCCTGGGCATAGAGTAGACTTGCATCCAGTCATCCAGCCATCACAGAACTGTGCTTGTGACCTTTTGTCTCTTCTGTAAATCAGAGGTTTAACAGTGGTGTTTCCTGAGGTGGCCAGGCAGATCAAAGATCATCCTGGGCAGGTAATGGATGGGAACTCAAATCAAAGCAGCCAAGTTGACTAAGAGGTCCCAGGAGTGCCCCTCCAGACCCTTCAGTCCCCGCCTCCTGGGCTCATGACCTCAGGAGGCGCATGCTGTTTCTGCTGAATGCCCACTCGCCGTCCCGGGCGGCCCCAGGGCCCGGAGCAGGCCCCTCACTCTACACCCTTAGCACCAGCGGTCTGATTCCAGCTCACAGTCCCAGCTGAAACATCTAGAGGGAACCCAACCTCCCGCCCTGATGGCTTTGTGCATCCAGCTGTGGGACCCCTGCAGGAGTGGCCAGGCCACCTGCGTCCCTCGGGCCTCTCCCTTCCCCTGTGCAGTTCCCTGCCCCCCTCCCCGCCCCGTCCTCAGGCCCTGGGCTCAGGAGCACGTCCCTGCACCCCACCCAGGCCCCCAGAACCTGATTGATGCTGACTCTCTGAGCTGGAAACGTCCTACCCTGGGCGTCAAGAACTAAACAGCACAATAAAAAAAAAAAGAACCTTCACTGCGATTGTCTGATCTAAATTTATTTCATAACATGCAGAATTAATAAGATACTGGCTTTAAGGCAACCATGGCAACCGAATGCAGAAAAGCTTGTCCCGGCAAATAGATGAATTCATAAATAACCCTGAAGTGCTGATATCAACAGTCGCGGGACCCTGCGGCAATGTTAATGGAGTGCCTCACCCCTGTGCCCGCGTCCAGCCAGGGCTGGGCAGCATGCCCCCACCCCGGGGGGACGGTTCCCCAGCTGTTACCATGAGCTGGCAGGAGGGGCTGAGGATTCCGTGGCTGGTCAAATGTAGGAGGGCCTTTGTGGAGCTCTGGCTCCCTCGGGGACCCTGTCTGCAGATAAGTGGCCCTGGGGCGGGGCGGGGGGCACAGGTGAGCCACGCTGTCTCCCCACGGTTCTGACAGCCAGCTGGTGCGGCCTCCGGTCCTGCCCCCAGGGCAGCAGTCGTTGCACGGGAGGAAGCATTTGTTCATCCATGGAATCATTCATGCGCTCGGCAAAAGAAAGCGGGCACAGCAGCAAGCGAGGCCAGCCAGGCAGGCGCGCCAGGGGGCGCCACTGGACACACAAGCGGACTGCCCCCCTCGGAGCAGCCGCTCGGCACTGCGTGACCCCTGCTGTAGGCTCTCCCACCTTGACCGGGAGCCAGCCGGGCACCTTGCCTCCCAGTGGCCTACAGTTCTCCCTGTCCTGGTTCTTCCATTTGGCTATTTACAACCAAACAGCTCAGGAGGGCCACGATTCAGCCCCATGGAGGGGCCACTGTGCTGCCCGGCTGGCCAACCGAAGGACGTGGCTAAGCCTTGCTTCCCGGGAGTGGGTCCTCTGCGTGGAGGCTGGTGCTGCCTCCGGGACCTGCGTGCCGAGGTCAGTGGTCAGTCTCTGCCTGGCTGGCCTGTCCTGAGGGCACGCGTTCCTTCATTCCCGAAGCCACGTCTTGTCATCCAAGTGTGCGAATCCTGGACCCGGCCTGGCCAGACTCCCTAGAGAGACTCCAGAAGGAAAGGAGAAAGCCGGGGATCAGCCCGAGTAAGGGGAGGGCTGAGCAGGAGGAGCACAGGAACTTTACGGCAGCGAAACGGTTCTGTGTGATGCTCCAGTGGTGGACGCAGGACATCATACTGGTCCAAGCCCTTAGAACGCAAGACTCTGAGAGTGGACCCTACGACACTGCGGACTTTGGGTGATGCTGACTGTCAACATGGGCTCGTCAACTGTGATCAATGGATGGCTCCGGTGGGAGATAACAGGGGAGGGTGCGCACGTGGTTGGGGGGCATGCGGGCCATCTCTGTACCTCCCTTTCAATGTCTGCCGTGAGCCTGTAACTGCTCTAAAATGATGGTCCACATATATACACCTAAAGTGACCCCATCAGGGCTCACTTTTTAACTGAAGTGCTTCTGCAGAACTATTTATGAGAAGCCTTTCTTAGCTCAGCCGGAGGTCGCCCCAGACCTAATGAGCTACCCTTCTCAGGCGCGCAGGTCTGCAGGTCTCCCTTGTACCTAGAAGACTCCTCTGCCCAAGAGACGTGTGTCTCAAACCTGAGGAGCTTTCCAGACACGGTGGGCAGAGGTGGGGCTGTCTGGGGTGGGGGCAGACCCAGGCTATGCCCCAAACTCCCTGGGGGAGGGGAGCCGGAGTCACTTAACCAGAGCTGGGAGACCACCCACCAGACACCTGGGCCGGGAAATCTGTGGTTCGCTCCTGCAAGGCTGATGGCCCCCACCCCCCAACATTCTCAGCAGCCTTACAGCGTTCCCCGCCTCCGGGGTCCAGACTAGCGTGGGAGCAGCCCCATTCGCCTCCTTTAATAGGGGGGCTCATAATGCCCATCCCTTCGAGGTGGGGGCGCCTCCACCCTGGCAAGAGGGGACTAGTTTATCAACCTCCTGGAGCCAGGACCCCAGCCCCGCCTTACCCGTCCTGGACCTGTGCAGTCAGGCTTCTTCCCCCGTCCCTTCTCTGCGTGTGCGTGTCTGTCTGTCTGTCTCT
>NW_011491238.1:101859-101988 GCF_000754665.1 Bison bison bison | reverse complement strand
ACACAAAAGCCCAGGCCTCTGTTGAGAGGCATCCCCCATCAGGGGTGTCCCTGTCCCCACCCGCTACGCCCCATCTGATGATGGCTCATCCTGTTTCAGGAGGAAGGCCGCTGGGGGTGGGAGGTTCTC
>NW_011491238.1:90857-101142 GCF_000754665.1 Bison bison bison | reverse complement strand
GGCCCGGGGGCGCTCCCTGCCGGCCGCCGCGCGCACCAGCCAGGCTGAGCCCGGGCAGCAGAGCTGCGGGCGCCTCTGTCCCCCCACCCCCAGGGCGGGCCAGGCCTCCTGTGCTGCGGCTCCATCACCCACGCCCTCGGGGCTGAGCTGCCTCACTGCGCAGGCGTGGAGGTGCGCACCTGCTCCTTTGAGACGCTCACCTGTCCTTGTTCTTACTGGCAGGAGGGTGAGTGTTTGGCGGTATGTTTTCTTCCTCTGCCGGTTATAAAACGATGGTGGACCTCGGTTCACACACTCTTAGGTCGGTGACAGTGGGTCGCTGCCCTGTAATGAGAGTTGATGCTATGACTGTCTCCATTAAATGAAGGGAACCAGCGCCGGGACCATCAGCCCATAAGGGAAAGGGCCCTTGCCAGCCACCTGCCCTTAACTCCTGGGAGCGGGCAGGGAGGGCTGCGGGAGGCTGTCCCTTCAGACCCAGACCATGGGAGAGGGGAGCCCCACTGAGTATGCCACACAGCATCGACACACAAGGTGAGTGCACATGAGCCAGTTTGTGGCCGCCTTCAGGACACGCTGGATCCAGCCGCCTGAGTCCTGGGCCTGAGACCCTGAGCATTCTCAGGCAGCACGGCTCTCAGGGCCCTTGGACAGGGGGGTGGAGGTGATGGAGGGAGGTGCCCTGGTCCGCTTCAGCGTCAGCCGGGCACTGATAAGAGCTGATGCTTGCGTGGCCTGCCCCCACCCCCGACGGAGGAGGGTGCTCCACGGGTGCTGAGACCCAGAGATGCAGCCAGGACAGGAAGGCCCCGAGGGCGCTCTGGACCCGCCAGTGCTTGGTGAATGGGCTCAGGAGCGTCCCTTCATGGGGGACACTGACCCCGGGACCCAGAGGCAGTTTCTGGGCGGTGGGGGTTGGGGGTGGGGAGAGGGGCACGCAGCTTTTGCTGTTCTTCCCGGAGGGTCAACAGGCCAGTCCCTAGGACCCTTTTACTGCTCACAGCGCCTCCATGCTGGAATCTCAGAGTCCAGGAGCCTTGCATCTCCATAGAGCGGGGACCCTACGAGGAACCTGGCCAGGTGAGCGCCACCCAGGCTGGGGCTGCTGTCTCTGCCAGCCAGGAAGCTGGATGGGACTGGGATCCCCCAGCACAGGCCTGCCTCCAGGGGCACGTATTGACGGAAGCTTCTGTCCCTCCCCAGGTTCATTTATTTCCTTGCGCTAAATTCTCAAACCCCAGCAGGGCTGGAAGGTCTAGGACCCTTAACCAGGCTGGAGAGCTTCTGGAGGCGCAGAAAGAAGCTCAGAGTCCCAGCGGAGGCAGCTGCAGGAGTTTGCTGGAAACATCTGGAAGGATATCTGGTGTGATGGGGAGGGACAGGTCAGTTTCAAAGGCATTAACCTGGCAGGGACGCATGCACACCTCAGTGGACATCTGCACAAGGCCACCCACTCGGCCTGTGTGAGGGCTGAGGTCGGGCTGGGACGTCAGGCCCGAAGCCCACCATCCACACAGGGACAGCACTCTTCCAGGGCCTCTTATGCAAACTCAAAAGCACTTAGGAATATATGTTTTTAATGCCCTCTCTTTTTCTTTTCCTTTTTATTGTGATAAAATATACACAACCCAGGAGAATTTCCTGTCAATCAGGTGGTTCGGACTCTGAGCTTCCACCGCAGGGGGAGTGGGTTCAGTCCCTGCTTGGGCAACTAAGATCCCACGTGCCCAAAAAACCCCCAAGGAAACCAGGACAAGGACATCCACCGTATGACATAGTTATTAACTGAAAAAACCTAGATCCATATGGGATAAGTTAAATTATCAAAAACACATAACACAAGCCTTATGATCGTAACCATTTTTAAGTGCACGGTTCAGTGGCACTGAGTCCATGCCCATTGTTGTGCCACCGTCACCACCGTCCATTTCCAGAACTTTCTCAAAGTGACACTCTGTCCCTGTTAAAGCCTCACGCCCCCTCCCTTGCCCCAGCCCTGGCCCCACCGTCTACTTCCGGTCTCTGTAGGGTCTGACCCCCTGTGTGCGTGCCTGTGTGCTAAGTCCGTTCAGTCATGTCAGACTCTTTGTGACCCCGTGGACCGTAGCCCACCAGGCTCCTTGGTCCATGGGACTCTCCAGGCAAGAATATTGGAGTGGGTTGCCGTGCCCTCCTCCAGGAGATCTTTCCAACCCAGGGATCGAGCCCCAGTCTCATGTCTCCTGCATTGGCAGGCCGATTCTTCACCACCTTGCCCTCCCACGAGTGGGATCACACAATCCTTGTCTGCCGTGCCGACTCATTCCACTGAGCACAGTGTTCTCCGGGGCCCGTCTTTTGCTGAGTGAGTTCGGTGCCCTATGGGCGGACCATCCAGGAAGCACGCTGTTCTTTGACCTCAGTGGCCCTCAGTGAATTTGCTGAGACCATCCTGAGCTCAGACACCGTGTTCCAAATAAGTGTCCCCCTCTGCCGTGTCTCAGACCACCACCCTTTGCGCTTCTACAGAAGCCCACTCCGCTGAAGCCCCAGGACAAGCAGCTTGCAGCTTTCCTCCAAGGCATGGACACTCGGGGGTTTGCAGTAAAGAATCTGGCTGAAATGTAGGAGACTCAGGTTCCATCCGTGGGTGGGAAAGACTCCCTGGATAAGGTAATGGCACCCCCCTCCAGTATTCTCGCCTGGGAGATCCCATGGACAGAGGAGCCTGGCGGGCTTCAGTCCAGCGAGTCGCAGAGTCGGACACTACTGACTAAATAACAGCAAACATGACCCCATTCCCAGGAGCCTGCTCCTGTATCGGCAAGAGCAGGCGAGGGGTGGCAAAGGCAGAGCCTCAGGTGGGGAGTCCCCGCCACCAGCCCAGAGCCTCGACCCTCACTCTTCTGTGGCTGCAGAGACAGCCACGACAATTGTCAGGGGCTCTAAGAAGTTGGCCAGCATCCGCACTCCATCCCAAGGGAAGAGAAATGGATGTGCACCCAGCTTTACGTGCCAGGGTGTCCATCACAGAACTGTGCACGATACCAAAACACTGGGGTCAGTGCCCGTGTCCGGTCAGAGAGGAATGATGAGGTAAGTGACAGAACATCGTGTGCTGGGATACACGGGCCCAGATCTATGAAGAGTGGCTGCTGTCATGGAAAATGTTCCTTTTGAAAGGCCAAGTGGGAGAGTTGTGCAGTCACTTAGCCGTGTCTGACTCTTTGCAGCCCCCATGGATGGCAGCATGCCAAGCTTCCTTGTCCTTCATCATCTCCCAGAGTTGGTGATGCCATCCAGCCATCTCATCCTCTGTTATTCTCTTCTCCTCCTGCCTTCAATCTTTTCCAGCATCGGGGTCTTCTTTTAAGGAGTCAGCTCTTTGCATGAGGTGGCCAAAGTATCGGAGCTTCAGCTTCAGCCTCAGTCCTGCCAATTCACGTTCACTTGATTTCCTTTAGGATGGACGGGTAGCAGGAAGCAAACCCAGGTGCCCAACAGAGTCCCACTTCTGAAAAACAAAATACTAGAGCCCTTTGCCAGCAGAAAGCAGGCGCCAAGGAACACAGCGTGTCCTCGTGTGTCCCAGGGCAGAGCCAGGCTGGTCCCCAAGGGACCAAACAGGGCAGCTGGGGAAGCAGGGAAGACACAGAGTGTGCTGATGGTTAAGAGAGGCCCTCTGCCAAAACGTGGGGCTCTGGGGTGGGGTGGGGGTCCCGAGGTGGGGTCCCGAGATCCGGGCATCAGTCAGGAGCTCAGACTGAAGCCCCGAGTGGCCCACGAACCCCTGTTCAGCCCCACAGGTGCACACCAGCCTCCCTCTCTCTCCGTGTTTGTGGGTGCTTTCCTTTCTCATCTGCTAGAATTACACAAGAAGCAGGTGTGGTTCTGGTTGAAACAGACTCACCAGATTTTACAAGAAAGAAACAAAGACCCTCCACAAAGACACAGTCCTCCCTTAAAGCATAAAGCTTTGTGGAGGTCTCCTTGGTGACTTCTCCAGTCTGGATGGTCTCGTTGTATGAGACAGTCTCCGGCAGGTACCAAGAGAAATGGGCACACAGCTCCGTCAGACTGGAAGCAAAGTGATGGGGAGACGAGACTGCCCGGGTCCACACCGCACAGCGCGCTTGGTGAGCTCAGCTCCGTGCCTGCCTTGGGTCAGGCCTCGAGCAGAGGACACCTCCTCCCCCTTCAGGCCTTGGCCCAGGGCACGGGTCCACCCCTACCTGATGGCCTGCCACCACCCTCCCCCACGAAATGGGTAAAACACAGTTTAATTAAAAAACCTTCATTTAATCAAGAATCAAAGGGAGGAATGGGCAGATCCTGAGAGAACCATTCCCGGTCCGTCCCACTTCCCTTTGTTCTAGAAAAGACTAAGGAGCCGGCACCCACATCGATGGCGTGCGCGCTGGGGCTTCTGGAGCCAGGCCAGACCAGAGTGGGTGTGGTTCCTGGTGGTGACGTCCAGGCCTGGCGAACCAGGTGACACGCGCGAAGGCCACCACCACAGCCCCAGGGCAGCAGCTAACGGGGACGCGAGCAGAGGGCCTGGCTGACTGGCTTCGCCGCCAAGATGGGAATGGGAAAGGCTGCCCAGGGGAGAGGCGGGCCTTGACCTCCCAGTCCTGTCCAGGCTGGCTCTGCCCTGCTCCCCGGGGCGTGCCCGCACAGCCATCCATCATTTCTGGGCTTCCAGATTATTCTGGAGCTGATTAAATTAGCAAATGCAATCACAATCTGAAGCAAGTTAATTGAGAGAATTTATTTGGGCCTGACAGTTTTATGCATGTTTGATGAAGTATTATAAGGTTTATTTTTGATTTTGCATAATTTACCTTTAAATCCTGCACTGGGGGGCCCATCAACCATTAACGACCAAAATAAACCTCTTTTAAGATGCATCTATTTATGATTTATTTCTGAACGCAATATCCTCCAGGTTTTTTTGGTGCTGTTGCCAAACTGACAAATATGTTAAAAGTAACATTTTGAGCCACTGCGCTCACCCTGTAAATCTTCTGGAACGTATACAATTCATTAAAAGTTTTGAACGAAGTACAAGTTAGCATTTATATTGCAACAAGTGACATATAAATGCCTGTGTTTGTCTTCCAGGCCCGCCATAAAACATATCCACCCCGCCGGGGCTCCTCCGAGCCAGACAAATCGCCCACGCTCTGGGGGATGATAACTCTGCCACCAATCTTCCCTCCTGTCAGCACAAAACTGTTCAATCAACAGGAGTGTGAGCTGTGTCTTTTGTGAAATTAGCACAGGAGGAAATACAACCTGGGCCGGGGACTGGGGCCGTGGGTGCAGGAAGGGGCCAAACCACTGTGGGCGATGACCTTGAACACACGCCTTGCCTGCCGGCTTCTCGGCCGGAGTCTGGGTCTTAGGAGGGCACGTCCGTGAGACGGCAAGCATACTGCCCAGGAGGAAACCAAGGCCACCAAGACGCCGGGCTGTGTGGTCTCCTCCTTCCCACGGTGAGAGGCTGAGTCCCAGTCTGGGAGCTCAGACCCTGGCAGCTCCGCGTGGACTCTGCACCCTGAGGTCCTCACTCACAGCCACTGGGGATGAGACCTCCAGCTCACAGGTGGAGGCTGGACACCTAGGGAGGTTACGTAGATTAGCCCACCCACTGAGGAGCCTGGGGGAGGTGGGCGGGGGCGCTGGACACACTTCTGAAATCAGGGCAAGACCGTCACCGATAAACTATAATCCAGGTGCCGGTCCAGCCCGCCCTCCTCACCACCCCCAAGCCTGTAGCCAGTGTCCAGCTCGATCTGCTTTCCCTCCAATGCCCCTTACCCCTGCACTGGGCACCCAGGCGGGCCGGAATGGAGCCGGGCAAGCTGATGCCCGTGGATGTCACTGGGCGATACCAGGCTGAGGCCACTCCCCCCACCTGTATCCCCAGTTTTGGACGCCCAGTACAGGGCAGGCACTTCATCAACCAAACAACCAACCAACGAACGCAAGCAGAACTGGGCCTGTGGTGGGCCAGACACTGGGGCTACAGGGGGTGGGATGGGGGCGTGGGCATGGGAAGCCTCCCTGCCAGGCAACACCATGCTGAGACCGAGTGGCCAGGTCATGCCAGCCTTGGACTTAGAAGAATGGAGGACAGCCAGCTGGTGGGGGAGTCAGGAGGAGGGGAGGCCGAGGCGGGAGGGGGGCCCTGCGCCCCTCCCCAACTGTCTCGGAGACACGAGCCAGCGGCACAGAGGACTCTGCCCAGTTAGAAACTGGTGGACCAGAGCCGGAGCAGCAGGATGGGGCTGCAGCAGCTCACGATCTGACGCCACTCTGCCCTCTGTAAACGCCGTCCACGGGGTCTGTGGCGTCCCTGGTGGCTCAGAGGTGAAAAAATCTGCCTGCCAATGCAGGAGACGCAAGTTCAATCCCTAGGTCGGGAAGATCCCCTGGAGAAGGGAATGGCAACCCCTTGTATTCTTGCCTGGAGAATCCCATGGACAGAGGAGCCTGGCGGGCTACAGTCCATGGGGTCGCAAAGAGTCACACGTGACTGAGCGCACACGCCTGCACACACAAGTCTGTGGTAACCTCTGGGGGCTCAGCCGGCCCTCGTGACACACCGGCCAGGGTCCACCTGGAGGAGAGGGGTGTCCTCTCCGGGGTCACGGGGGTAAAGGAGGAGTCACGTCAGGGATGAGAGGCCGCCCAGATAGGCTGGGGTTCCGTAACCAAGGACCAGCAAGGGAGTGAGACCAGTGCCGATCAACAGAGATGTCTGCAGGGCCTGGAGGAGATGGCCAGTACGCGTGCCTGTGTTAGCACGGGCGGTGTGGGTGGTGGGTTCACCCCAGGTTTGGGAGTCAGGCCTGACTTGAACTAAAAAAACCTCTTTCCTCATCTGTAAAAGTGGAGGCAAGACGACTTCCCTTGAAGGCAGTGATGAGGATTTGAAATGACACGTTCGCTCAAACCACTGGGGGATGTGACCAACCTCCCCACCCTGGTGTGGTAAAACAGCACCCGTTTCATTGCGCTCACAGGGCCCAGACAGGGCTTCCCTGCTCTGTGCCACCTGGGGGCTCAGCCGGGCAGTCTCAAGCGGACGAGTGACCCAGAGAGCTGGGGTCAAAATCCCCCAGAGAGTCACCCACTCACGGGTGGGATGCCCCAAGGCTGAGCTCAGCGGGGCCACCCATGATGGGCTGGCCCGGTGCCCCACGTGGGCCCGCGTCTCAGGGCGCCATGACTGGGGCTTCCAAGAGCGTCCCCGAGGCTGAGGACGAGGCTGCACAGCCTGGAATCACACAGTGTCACGTGGCCTCAGGATCTGGTCACTAAGGCAGCCCAGAGCCGAGGGGAGGGAATTCGTCGACTCCAACTCTTTTTTTTTGGTGGTGGTGGTTTTTAGTTTTACTCCCTCGAGCACAAAATCATTTTCACACATTCTTTTTTTTCTAACTATCCTTTTTTAAAATATTCTTTTCCATGATGATTTACCATCGGATACTGACTACAGTTCCCTGTCCTGTACAGGAGCACTTTGCTGTCTAGCCACTCTCTATAGGAGCTTCGCTGCTGACCCCAACCCCCCCTCCAGCCCTCTCCCAACGCCCTCCCCGGGGCAACCACCAGTCTGTTCCCTGTGCTCCTGAGTCTGCTTCCGTTTCACACACAGGTTCGTTGGTGTCGTATTTTAGATTCCACATCTTATGGTATTTGTCTTTCTCTGTCTGACCTTTGGTATGATCATCTCTAGGTCCGTCCATGTTGCTGCAAATGGCATGTCATTCTTTTTTGTGACCGAGTATATACACACCACGTTTTCTGTATCCATTCCTCTGTCGATGGACATTTAGTTGATTCCACGTCCCGGCTATTGTGAGTCGTGCTGCCATGAACACTGGCATGCAGGTATCTTTTTGAATTAGAGTTTTGTCCGCCCGTATGTCCAGGAGTGGCGCTGCTGGGTCATATGGTGGTCCGTCTCTTGATGGCGAGGTGACTGTAGGACCGCTCACAAGGACTCCACAATTGCTGAAGGCTACGCTGTTGGGGCCCTTGTGAGGATTAAACCCACCGTCCCGGGGTGGGAGGTCACACCAGCCCCGCCTGAGGACCGGACAGTTAGAACATGACTGCAGAGAGGTCGGTCCCTCCCCACACCCAAACCTGCAGGGCAGCCTGATGTCAGGGGTCACTCAGCCTCTACTGTCCTGGGTGGCAAAGAGTCATTCCATGTCTGGCCCCTGGAGTGACCGGATCCTTGCTCCCCAGCAAGCACAGGGACAGTGGAGGGTGGGGGTGGCTAAGACAGTCCCAACCTGGCGGTCTGCCCATTTACCATTCTCTGTGAGCCGTGTGACAAACGCTTGTTTAAAGCAGGGGCAAACTAGGTTTTTGCAAAGGCAGAGAGGGGAGGGGAGGCCAATGGGCCTCTGCGGCACGAGGCTACTCAGCTCCACCGTAGCTCCACAGACAACTGGGAGCTGCTGGGACTCGGCCTGGTTTACAGCTCAAAGCCCCGATGGACTCAGGCCCTTCTCGGACCCTTCACTGGGTCTCAGGCCTGGCTCTGTGACACCTCGTGCACTGTTCCAGCAGGTGGCGCCCGGCCACCGCCCACATCACAGATGTCCTCCTGACGTGGGGGCGGGGGAGCGGGGTGCCTGAGAGGATAGCAACATGAGGGAGCCCCCGCTGGCCGGTCCCCCCTACCCCGCCAGGGGCAGCCTGCGAAAACCCACAGCACACGTCGGGGGTCTCCCCCGGCCCTGCCACTGAGCTGGCCCTGAGGACACAGCCTCATCTTCATCCTCGTGGCTCTGGACCTGGCGGTGGTCAGGCTGCAGATACGGCAGCTTCCAGCCCGTCTACTGAATGAATTAACAACAGAACGTAGCAGAGTGTGTGGTCAGGAGAAGTGCAGTTTGTGAAGCTTCTGGAGTTGTTTAATCGTGTGTGTGGACTAGATCATGACGTAGAGAGACATCTATCTTATCGTGTGGCCTGTGGTAAGGAAACTGAGCCAGTGGGAGAGGCCGATCCATCAACGAATCTTTGAGCTTTTGAGGTGGAGAAAGGGTATGGTTGAGATTAGTCAGAACCACTAATTCCCACCAAGGGGAGGGGGTGGCCAGGGAAGGGGTGGCACACAGTTGGAGGCGGTCTCCCAGAGGTGGGGATAGTGACTGGGGTTTTAAAGGGTGAATAGGAGCTCACTGGGTGAGGCAGAGGGACAGAAAAAGCTAGTGTGAAGGGACAAGGACAGGCGCAAGGGGGCCTCCTCACAGGGCTGAGGAGGGGGCCTGGACAGGGCGTCTCCAAGGGACAGGGCTGGACCCAGGTCTGGGGAAGAAAACCAGCACCCTGGGTTAGGGTACAAAGCAGGGATCAACTGCAGAGGCCCAGCCACAGAGTAGATGCAGTTTAAGAATCACTTCTCTTCCATCCTCTCCTGCTGCCCCCTGACCTGATCTGGGCCCCTTCCTCCCCTCTCCACCATGACCGCGTCAGACTCTCCTCACCAGCAGAGCGGCAGCTGAAGGGACAGAACCACCATGCGTGTTCCCAGGCACCATGCTCCACCCCTAGGACAGGGCGGGGCGAGGGCTGGCTGGGGTCAGGACGTGCACGCCTGGTGCCGGTGCTGGCAGGTAGGGGCTCCAGCCCTGGAGGGTCAGCCAAGGGGAGGTCAACACCCAACTGTCTTCGGTAAAGGATGCCCGAGGAACTGGCCTCTACTAGAGCAACCGGTGGCAAAAACAACGACCAAGACCAGGACTCCAGGCACTGGGGGTGCAACCAGCTTCTTCCACATGTGGAAACAGATTCTCCACACCCGACAGAACTCAGGTGGAACTTGCCAACTACATCCAAGGACCGTTGTTTCCCCTACCCTGACCTCGACCGGATTAAAACACTTAAACACGTCTACACCGACATCCTCTCTCTCCCAGGGTCCCTACATGGGACCTTGACATCTGTGGGTGGTGTCAACCAGTCCGTCCTGACTCCCTACATTTGGGGACCTTGGGTGGTGTCCCCACTCCGCTCCAGACTCGCCAGACGGCCAACACGCAGGGCCGGGACCGACACCAGCAGCACCACGACCGAGGGCTCTTTACAGACCGCAAGACCGGCACTGACCCAAGGCCGCGCTCCTGCGCACTGCCCACAGCCTGGGGCACAGAGGCGCATGCGCAGAGGAGCTGCTGGGGGAGGGGGGGCGCCGATGCGCAGATCCCCTATCTGCGCCTGCGCAGGACGGGCCGAGGCGCAGACCGGGTACCTGGGGCGGTGTTGTCCGGGGGTACGT
>NW_011491238.1:89202-90062 GCF_000754665.1 Bison bison bison | reverse complement strand
AGCCCGCACCAGGCTGCGACCCCGCAGGAGCACCGACGTCTCAGTGCCATCAGATGCTGTCAGACCTGGTTCTGGCTGCAGCCTGCGGGCAGGGCTGGGCCTGTGAGCAGGGGAGGGTGGACGCGCCCGGCCTCCCCTTTCCTCCAGCTCTGGCCAGAGCAGCACGTGGGCGGCCGGAGAGGGAGCTAGCTAGCACGAGCCCCTCTGCAGGCCCCCAGGCTGCACGCCACGTGACGGGAGGCCGATGCCCTAGGCAGCGCCTCCCCGGGGCCTGTCGTCAACTTTGCCGCTCCGATTTTACGCATCCTGTACTTCCAGTTCTGTGTTTTCCATCCACGACCCAGGCACAGCTATAAACGGTAGTTGCTAGGCAAAGCCAGAGAGCCACTTGCTATTTTCTCCTCTCTGGTGGTCCAGTCCCATGACCTGCGATGACACCACTGGCCAGCCCTGGGCTGCCATCTCCTCCTCTGCCATGCATGGGCAGCCTTTGCCCAGTAATGCTTGCTTCCTACAGCACCCCTGGGAGCCCAGTGCTGCTGGCATCCCCATGGTGCAGAGCAGGAATGGTCTCAGAGGGTGAAGTGACCTGCCCAAGGTTACTCTCCTAGTGAAGGACAGCACCGGGGTTCAGGCGCCGCGGGGGGAGCCCAGAGCCCTGCGCCAGCTGCCTGATCCCCAGCGCTTGGCCTGTCAAGTTGCTAAAGAGAGTGACCCGGTCAGCTCAGTGGGCACCCTCTCCCTCTTCCTGTCCTGTGCTGGTTGCCACCCAGGGGCTTATTCTCCCTGGATAAAGCAGCCACAGAAGTGCAGGCAGCCTTGGGCATCCCAGTTAAAAGCCAGACGCTGAGTCCACTGCA
>NW_011491238.1:87999-89102 GCF_000754665.1 Bison bison bison | reverse complement strand
TTGACCCTTCTTCCTGGTGTCACTGGTGGAATTTCGGTTCCCACGTGACTGTGGGTCCCTTCGGAGTGTCCTCAGCCTTTTGAAAATGATAATTTAGTGGCTCTCCAGTCCCAGACTCCGTCTCCCGGCAGCCCTGGCTGTGTCCTGGCTGACCCGACTCCTCTTCGTGTCCCTCTCCCTGCAGGCCCCCGCCTCCCCTGGTGCTCAGCCTCGGCCGCCCAGGCCCAGGCGCCCACGACGCCTATGCTGACCGCCGCCGGGACTCCGCCGCCGCCTCGAGCTAGCACCGCCGCTGTCCGGACCCGATGCCGGTCATGCCCATCCCCCGGCGGGTGCGCTCCTTCCACGGCCCGCACACCACCTGCTTGCACGCCGCCTGTGGCCCGGCTCGCGCCTCCCGCCCGGCCCGCACCAAGTACAACAACTTCGACGTGTACGTCCGGGCGCGCTGGCTCTACGGCTTCATCCGCTTCCTGCTGTACTTCAGCTGCAGCCTCTTCACGGCCGCGCTGTGGGGCGCGCTGGCCGCCCTCTTCTGCCTGCAGTACCTGGGCGTCCGCGTCCTACTGCGCTTCCAGCTCAAGCTGTCGGCGCCGCTGCGGCTGCTGGGCCGCCGGCGCGTGGACTTCCGCCTCCTCAACGAGCTGCTGGTCTACGGCATCCACGTGACCATGCTGCTGGTCGGGGGCCTGGGCTGGTGCTTCATGGTCTTCGTGGACATGTAAGGGTGCCGCGGGCTCCTCTGGGGGCGGCTGATGGCGACCTGGCTGTAGCTGCACCTGCGAGGGGTGCTCTTCCTGCCGGGATTGGTCAGGGCCCCTTCTGCCCAGTCCCAGAGGAACGACCTCCCTGCGCGCAGGGGTCTCAGGCTCGGACCGGAAGGAGCGGAGACTTTCCTGTGAAGGGGACGCTGGCGGCCTCGCTCCTGCTGGTCTTTGCTTCAGCCCTTCTCTGTGTGCTTTCGGTGCAACATCCCCCGGGCCACCTGCTTGTGGTTCCGCCTGCACTTTCCCAGCAATTCCAGAGGGGACCCGTCGGTCCAGTCTGTACTTGGAGAGCCCGGGTCCCTGTCCCCTCTCCAGGACACCGGCATCACCAGTGTT
>NW_011491238.1:83339-87899 GCF_000754665.1 Bison bison bison | reverse complement strand
TCCCCTCCTGTGCGCCCCCAGCCCCTGCGCCAGCCTTAGGGAAGTGTCGGGCTCCACCAGCTGACGCCCCGCACTGCCACCAAGCTCTTCACTCCGCCCTGGGCCACCAAGTCCTGGCTCAACCCATACACTGTCCTCCATATGTTACCCTGCGAGGTGTCCTGAGTCCCAGACCGGGCTTCCGTGTCACCTGGGTTCACTTGGCAGGTTGTTAGATCAGGAGGGGGTGTGCTGGTTCCAGGGCACGCCTGTCTTCCTCCCAGGCAGGTCTGCTGAGCAAGTCGGCCAGATGACGTCATCTCTTCAAGTGTGACTTTCTGAGGCAGGCAACTCAGTGCATTTCTGGCTTTGGGGGCTTGTGGGGGTGGGGGGGGTTCAGCCTCTTCCCTGGAGGGAACGTCCAGGATTAAGATGTGTGTGTCAGGAGCAGATATCAGAGGTGGCCCGAGTGCTGCACATTAAGAAACACCTCTTGGAGTCGGGTACACCAGACTGGACCGCCAAGTGAGGGACTCGGTGGCCCTTGTTCCTGCCTCAGCAGCTGTTGGAGCAGCTGGGAGTACAGAGCAAGAGTGAATGTGGGCCAGGGTGGTTCCGATTGCAGAGAAAACATACCAAAGGCCTAGAGGCTTGCCCCGCCCCTCCCCCGCCTCCATCAGATGAGGCCAGGGTGGCCTTGGGCCTCCTAGGCAAGCGAGGGGCACCCTGAATGATTCAGCTGGGACAACAGCCAGAGGCAGGACTTAGGGCCTCAGACGGGAGGGCAACAGGCAGGCTAATGCTGCTCCACCCCAAGTTGTCCCCACAGCCCCAGGCACGGGCAGTGGCTCCTTCAGCCCCGTCTGGCCAGGCTGCCTAGTGGCCAGAGGGGCTGTCAGGGCAGTTGTGTGCCGCTGGAAGAAAAACCCAAATCAGGTAAAGAAAGCAAAAAATAACTTGGCTGCAAGCCGTGTTTTTTTATTTGTAGTCAGCTTCTGTCAGGCGATTGTCCACTCAAGGTCAGCGGTGGGCTCCTCGGAGGGAGTGGGGGGCGAGTCTGTCCGAGTTACCTGGATGGCAGGCGAGGAGCCGATCCGCGTGGACCCCACTTCTCAGCGCTGCAGAGAATCTTTTGCACTGAATCTTGCTGTTTCCTGAAAGCTTTGTTTTGTGTTCGTTGACTGCTGGCACTCTGGCCCCGGGCGGGCGTGTGCCCGTGGGGCTGGGGGCGCAGTGTGCGGGCCCGCTGCTCGGTGCCCTCAGTGCCTGTGAAGCTGTTCATGAAACGAGCCACCTGCATTAAACTTATTTTTTTAACACGTTGATGGTGTGACTGTTTAAAGCTCAAAAGCTGTATACCTTTTTTAAGAGGATATAACAAGCCCGAAACACCACAGATGCTGTTTTTTCTTAAGTACAGTGGGAAACTTAAAAGCAACCGTTACCAAGCTGGAGAAGGAGTCACTGTGCTGGACTGCAGTGGGCCCTCCGTGCCCGGAGGCCAGGGGTTCCACCACTGGCACTTGCCCTTGGGGCTTGGCGGGGGCAGCCGAGAGACTTGGTCAGTGCTGGGCGAGGAGGGCCTGGTGAGGGTCGTGAGGCTGAATTCAACAACCGAGTGCGTATGGTCCTTGTAAGACAGGACATACCCTCTTGGGCCGGAATGGCCGTGCGCATGCAGTGTGCACTGAGTTTCAGAGAAGACACCCACAGGCGAGATACTGGCAGAAAACCCAAGTACGGTTCTTGTTGAGCCAAAAAGCAATTGGAAAAATGAGATGCACGTTCTTATTTATCTTTATTGAGTGAAGGCTTCCCTGACTCCCGTGATGAGGAGGGTCACGTCCTCTCCCGTAGCCGGGGTGGCCAGAAAGCGGCCCTGGAAGGAGAGCTGCGGGTCTGCAACAGGGCGGCCTCGCTGCCAACCCTGGAATTGTGTGGGGCTTGATGTATCAGTGGAAACCAACCTGAGTCCTCTCGGGGTTTAGCTGCTTCTGATGGCAGAGTTGGTAGACTCATCACAGAAGCCTTGGTCCTCGAGACATGCCGGAGGACCCTCGGGAGGTATGGTTTGTTAGCTACAGCCTGGCCGAGTCTCGGGTGGGGCGATGCTCTCTGGCCAGGAGGGAGACCCCTCTTGGGCATGCCAGCTTCAAGGGGAGCCAGTGCCAGCGGGCAGCACCATCCCAGGTTCGTCCTTACCACGCCTGAGCCTCAGGGAGGCCCAACTTCCGTGGCTCCCACAGGCTGCCAGGCCTGGCCTCCCTCCCCGCTTTCTGGGCGAGTTGGCGTGTTGGTGGTGGAGACAGTGGGCCTTGATTGTGGGAATCCGGGAGGCCTGGGGGGGCAGGCAGGCACAGTGACCACGAAGAAGGAAGCTGGCCAGGGGAGGCCGGTCCAACTCAACTGGCCAGTGCCCGAGGGCGAGCTGGGGAGACTCGGGGCACCCGGGGCCTGTGGCCTGCGAAGAGAGGACAGTCAGACTCGGGGGCAGTGATCCCTGGGCAGGGAGGGCAGCAGGTCAAGGCTGGGGCAGAAGCCCGGGGAGGCGCTTCCCTGGAACACAGAGCAGGGCCTGAAGGCTGGGTGGTGGCCTCCCTGGCCAGGCGCGGGGGCTCTCTTGGCCGGCCACCCATGGAGCTCTCCCTCTGGGGAGTACCCCCGGCCCGCAGGGTGGGAGGGGCTGCCCGTGGGAAGTGAGGCAACCGCGGGAGAGGGGTCATGGCAAGAAGGGAATTTCTAGAAACCAGAGGTTTATCTGAGGAAGTCAGCCCCCGGGCAAGGGGGTGGACAAGGCGTCCTCAGAGATACCCTCTTGGCTCCAGAGTCGCTTTTGCTGGCCCTGGGAGGGAGACCACACTCAGACCGCCATGTCCTCCCACCGCCCTGACCTCCTGAGTGCACAGCCTGGGGGAGGACGCAGCCCCCACCAGGAGGATGGCCGGGGCAGGCGACCGCCCCCCGCCCCGCCCCCCTGTTCTGGGGGAGCGTGCCCCCCACTGTGGCGGAGGAAGGGCGGTCCACTGGGACGCCCGCGGGTATTGACGTCCGCTGACCTTGAGAGTCCCTGTCCCCTCCGGCGCCTGATTGGCAGAGGGAGGCCGGCTCGGTGCTGACTCAGCGCTTCCTTCCCTCCGCTCAGGCTGGTCGGTCCTCTCCCTTCTCCCTTTTTGGTGTTGTTTGGAAAAGGGCCCTGTCTTCCGGGAAGGCCCTTCCTCTCATTCCCACCCCACCCCACCCCACCCGCCCCCGCCGCCCCTCCAGGCCTGGCTCCTGCAGGAGCCACTTTCCAGAAAATCCCCAGCCATTGACAGCTCCCCCAAAGATGGGAGCTGCACCCCCTCCACCCCCAACCTCACCAACATCCCTGCCCGGGTGGGGACGGGACCATGCGGGGGCAGCTGACTCAGCGCCCGTGGGCCTGCCCCTCCCCCAGCCCCACCGGGCAGCGTGCCCAGGCAGGCTGGCAGCTGTGTCACACGGGGCCTCCGGCAGGGTTGCTGTGGCTCTCACTGTGTGGCCCGCACTGCGCCTGAGGGGGTGGCAGACGGATGCCGGGAGGGCCTGAGCAGGCGGGCTGCCAGGCGCCCCCAGTCCAGGCACGTCCACGGCCTGAGGCAGAAGAGAAGGGTGCTCAGGCACCGCCGCCACGGCCCCAGAGTCAGCTCGTCCTCCTAAGCCAAGAGATGGCGAGTGCACCACCCTGGGCACAGGCAAGCTCATAGGAGCCCCGGTTGGGCAGAGCTCTCCCACCCCGGCTGGCCCAACTGTGGGCACCTGCCACCTTGGCCCTTGTGACCTAGAGCCGTGGGGTGGGCACAAGCTGAAAGGGGCGGGTACTGCCACCCGTGGGGACTGGCCCCGGGCCAGAGTGGGGCAGGACTTAAGCCAGGACCCCCAAGGGCCCAGAGTGCCAGGCGGCCTGGCTAGATGCTGGGGCAGGCAGGTGTTGCTCTGGGGATCCCAAGGGTGAGACCACAGACGCCGGGCCTTCCTCAGTATCCTCAGCACAGAGAGGGCCGTGGATGCAGGGCGAGCGTCCTGCGGAGCGGGGACGTGAGGTCTGGAGGGCCGTGTGGTCAGAGTGGGAGGGGCCTGGGGCAGCCCCCACCCGCTGCCCTCTCTGGACCCTGTACTTCTGTGCTACCTGCCTGCCTGCGGTCGGTCAGTGGGTTGATCAGACAGTGTCTTCAGACAGAAGCCCCGGAGGCTGATGCAAGTGTCGGCGAGGCCCAGGCCACGTCCCCATCAGCGCGCGTGACCCCCGTTCACACAGGAGAACCCAACGCGGCTCCATTCTGCTTTCTTGGAATATTAATGACTAGCCCTGGCTGAAATGCTGCATGAATATTCATACAGAATCAATGGTCCAGCAGAGGTGGCCAGGGGAGGGGACGGTGACATCGGCCTGGAGCCTAGGAGGCCAGGGCGGGGCTACTGAGCGGAGTCAGCTGTCCTGCCGTGGCGGCCCCCTCCCCAGGCAGCAAGCAGTGACCTTCCTGCCCTCGCTGGGCTCAGGAGCCCGGCACCAGCTGTCTGAGGCCGAGATGGGGAGACGGATGGTCTGGCCCAGGGCCGGGC
>NW_011491238.1:80041-83239 GCF_000754665.1 Bison bison bison | reverse complement strand
GCTGGTAGGAATGGTGCTGTTCACCCTGACCGCCGGCCGCCCCTGTGAATGGGGCTCACGTGACCAGAGAACGGGTTTCCAGATCTTTCCAGCGGCCCCTAGCACCCTCTCCCTTCTCTTTGCTGTGCTGCCCCCTGGGCTGGTGGCACTGGGTGTGTCTCCGACCTGGAGGATCCTTGCCCCCTCTGCCCACTGCCCAGCCCTGGGCTCCTCCAGGCCTGCGCCGCTGCCCAGTGCCCACCTGTGGACTTTGCAGAACTAAGGGGGCCTCTGCTGCCTGTGGGAGGGTGGTGGGTAGCTGCTCTTTGATGATATGCCCCTGGGTTTTAAGTGTGAATTCATCATTTACAACAGCACTGTGACATAATGGGAACATGAATTATTTGTATGCTTTTCAAATTGTACTTCGATGACCCTGTTTCCCCGGCTCCGTGCATGAAAGTGCCCCAATGAACATGATTATCCTCCTTAATCCACACCCTGGGGCTGACTCAGCCTGCGCTGGACACCCACCGGTGTCCTGAGCGGACGGGTCACTGAGGAGCATTTCAGAGCGGCTGCAGCCCTGTGTGACCCCCCACCCCTCCCCCTTGCCGTGCAGCTGACTGGCACACGTGTGTGTGTGCACGTGTGCACACTATGCAGACACGTGTGCGCACAAGTGTCCTCGGTTTGGAGCAGGGGCAGTTCCAAGCTGGGAGGCGAGCGTCCCAGCTCCATTTGCCTTTCTGGCTTCCTGCATGTGGTCCTCTGGCTGCTGTCTTCAGAGCTGGTTCTCGTGGGGATGGGTCTTATTCCCGACCCTGTGCTGGGGAGAGGGGGTGGCTTCTCTCCACCACCAGCTCCTCGTGCTAGAGAGGGGAGAGGAAATGGGTGGGGGGCAGTCTGGACTCACTGCCCAGAGTGGACAGGTCTGCTGAACACAGCTCCTCCCAGGGGCTGGGAGGGGTTCTGGGGAGCGCAGCTCAAGGCCAGCATTTCCTTCCGGGCGGGGGCTGCAGGGAGGAGGGCGCAGCGGGCTCCAGTGGCCCCTGCAACCCAGAGGGACCAGGGCCCAGCCTTTCTGGCCCCCCTGCTCCAGGAAGGTGCCCGCAACCGGGGCGACGGCTGCAGGGCCTGCCTGGGGGCAGATCAGCCGCCCTGGTCTTGACCTCAGGGACACGACCTGAGGGAACAACCTCTAGAAGGACCTTCTCAAGGAGACCTGGCCCTCTGTTGAATGATGAGCGAGTGAATGAACAGGACTGTCCTATCTCAGCCCTTTCGAGACAGAACATCACAGATCTGGTGGCCCATAAACAGCAAACATCTGCATCTCCCGAAAAGTGGAAGTGCTGGTCACTCAGTCGTGTCCGACTCTGTGACCCCGCGGGCTGCAGCCCACCAGGCTCCAGTGTTCATGGGATTTTCTAGGCAAGAATACTGGAGTGGGTAGCTATTCCCTTCTCCAGGGGATCTTCCTGTCTGTTTCTCCTTGTTGGGGCTGGAAGTCCAAGGTCCCGGGGCCAGCAGAGTGGGTATCTGGCAAGGGCAGCGTCCAGGATCCCAGACACCATGGAAAGGGTGGAAAGAGCATGTGCTCTCTGGGTCTTCATCTATAATCCCATTCTTAAGGGTGGGGCTCCCCAAAGCCCCCACCTCCTAATACCTTCTCCTGGAGTCTAGAATTTAACATGTAAAGTAGGGGACAGGCACACACTCACCATAGATGCCCCGTGTCCCTGGGGCTGGCACTCAGTAGTCCCTCCACTTTCTTAATGACTGTGTCCAGGGTCATTCAAGGCCTCCGTCAGCTGGGTCTCAGGGTCGGGAGGTCTCCCACCAGAAGTGCCCATGGGCATGGGTGCTTGACTTTTGCTGAGTTATCCCTGGAAAATCAGCCCCAGTCTTTAGGACCTGGCCCCCGGAAGTCCTTCTGCTCGTCTCACCTGCATGTCTCTAGCTGCAGCTGTCAAAACCTTTGCCAAATCCTGTCTGCATCCTGTCTGTCTCCTCCCTGGGGAACCTGTGCCCAGCTCTCTCCTGCATCCCCCAGAGGCACTGACTGTCCCCTACGCTGCCATATCCACCCTGCCCAGACCCTACTATCCCTCCTGGGAGAAGGTGAGTCACGTGGCTGCCTGGCCCCTTGGCCTTCTCAGGAGCAGGCAGAAGCAGCTGCTTAACAGCTGCACTAGATGTTGGAGGGAAATTTAGGACAAAAGAGGAAGCAGATTGAGCATCCAATTTAAACCGAGGGGAGGTATCCAGAAACCAAAACTGCGCTGCCCTAATTCACGTGCAGAGCGAGCCACGGGTTTGCAGCCTCTGACAAGAAACCGAAAGGCTCACCCAGTTTCCTTCTGTGCAAGGGATCCAAACTTGCCCGACAGGCGCCTGCAGATGGCCCCAGCCTCAGCACTGCAGGCCCCTCGTGCTGACCAGTGTGTCTGCCCTGCAGGGCAGGCTGAGGCCAGGAGGGGTGGGTCAGGAGTCAGAAGCGCAGACAGCTACCCCAGGCCAGCTTCAGCCCAAGGCCATGCGGGGCCCGGGAGACGGCGCCTCACACCCCAGCGGTGGGTGTGCTCTCAGACCCAGCTCCCAGCTGGAGAAGGTGCTTCAGTGGACGTGGGGGCTGCCCCCAGGGAAGGGCTTCTGGGAGGGGTCTGGGGCCAAGGGAGTAAGCCTCAATCCCAGAGCTGCTCTCATCAACCATCAACCCCCACGAATGAGGCCCCGCCCTCGGCGAAACCGCTCGGTGGCTGTGGGGTGGGCGGCAGGGGTGAGCGGTTGATCTGTATGAGAGCGTGCGGGCAGGGATGGGCCTCAGGCCCCCTTCCCCCTGGGCCCCCAGCCCCGAGCTCAGGAGCCTCCAGTTCTCGAAGCCAGTGCGTGCCTGGGTCGGGAGCCAGGAGTGGGAGCCCAAAGGGGTGGGCGTTCCAGCCTGGTGCCTGAGGTGAAGGAACACCAGGAAATCAACACGCTCTGCCAGGGTTTGGAAGGGAAGTGGATTCTGTGATAAAAGGTCCTGCACCCAGCACCTGTTCAGTCCTCCAGCTGCAAGCAACGTGCCCGGGGCAGGATCCCTCCCTGGTGGAGATGAAAGACAGGGCAGCCTGGTCGGCCATCAGGAAGAGAGACGCCATCTCCAGGTGTCGGGGCCTGCTGCCGCCCGCCCAGAGGCAGGCAAGCCCCCACCCAGGAGGAGCCCGCGGCCGA
>NW_011491238.1:73243-79941 GCF_000754665.1 Bison bison bison | reverse complement strand
GGTGGGGGGGGGTGGTGAGAGGAGCCCGGCAGGTCCCCTGTGGACACGGGGCGCAGCAGCCACACCCTGCACCCTCAGCCTCCGCCTGCTTGTGGCACCCACAGTCAGTCCGGCTCCTCCCTCCCCGATGCCCCTCTCATCGCTTATTGTTCAGTTGTTAAGTCAAGTCCGACTCTCTGTGACCCCAGGGACTGCAGCACGCCAGGCTTCCCTGTCCTCCACTATCTCCCGGAGTTTGAGCAAACTCATGTCTATTGAGTTGGTGATGCCATCCAACCATCTCATCCTCTGTCGTCCCCTTCTCCTCCCACCTTTAATCTTCTCCACCATCAGGGTTTTTTTTTTTTTCCAATGAGTCGGCCCTTCACATCAGGTGGCCAAAGTATTGGAGTTTCAGCTTCAGCAT
Source organism: Bison bison bison (assembly GCF_000754665.1). NCBI lineage: Eukaryota > Metazoa > Chordata > Mammalia > Artiodactyla > Bovidae > Bison > Bison bison. Next base: position 79,535 of record NW_011491238.1, on the reverse strand, counting down.
CAGTCCTTCCAATGAACATTCAGAACTGATTTGTTTTAGGACTGACTGGTTTGACCTCCCTGCTGCCCAAGGGATTCTCAAGAGTCTTCTCCAGCACCACAGTTCAAACCCTCCCATAGTTTGCAGGCACCTAATTCCCTGGATGGGCTCTTCCTGCACAGAAGTGCCCAGAGGACCCGGTCCTGGACCCGGAGATCCCCAGCCCTGAGGTGGGAGCCCCTTGGTGAGGGTTGGCCTCCAGAGGCAATGGGACCGTGGATGGATGGGGACATAGATGTTAGCACAAAGCCCAGGCCTGAACTAAGGCCCACCCCATCCCTCCCGGCTGGATGCCTCACTGGGGCAGCCTGGATCTGAGCCACCAGGTCCCTGCTCAGAACTTCCAGGCAAAAGAAAGATGGCCACGGCCAGCAGGGACCGGGGCTGCAGCACCAAAGGGCAGGGCTGGATTCGGTCCGCACTGCCACCCCAGAGCCCTGGGTGTGGACTGCTGGAGCCACGGTGGGGTATTAGGAGCCTAGTGAAACAACCGCACTGGGGGTGGGGGGACCCCTCTGTGGCCGGAGACGGCCATGTGGCCTTCATCTGTTATCAAACCTGGCGACTCCCTATGGAGAAGGTGAGGGTGCCCTTGGGGAGGCCCAGGAGGTGCCAGGCCCACCTGCAGCCCTAGGCAGGGGAGTGACGGTCCAGCAGGGCTGGAGGCCAAGGGGGCAGAGGGAACACACCACTCGTCCCCCAAGGAGGCCCTGGCCTGGGGCAGCCCCCGGGGAGCTGGCCAGGTGAGGGCTGATGCCTGAGCTCCCGGGGTGTGAACCCCACCACTGCCGCGTGGGCAGGGCTCTGCTGACGGCCGCGCCCTGCGGGCCTCCCTTGAGTCACCGTGTGGACCCCGCCACCCCTGCGGAAGGGATGGTCTTTAGTTCTGGGTGCCGTGGACCCCAGGCACCTGTTGCTCCTCGCAGGACCAGACCCGGGTCTGAGTCTGTGGGGTCCTTCCTGCTGGCCTCAGTGGGGGCCCCTGGGCTGTGAGCTGCTGCCCTGCATGCAGACCCCAGATTCGGTGTCCCTGCCTGCGCATCTCTTGAGCTGCCAGAGCATCTCCTCACCACCCCCCCACATCCATCCCCAGGGTCCCCCAGGCCCCCAGCTGGCAGGGCCTGCGAGTCTCAGGCAGGAGCCTGGGTCCTGCAGGCAGAGCGCAGGCCGGTCCGGGCCCGAGGACACTCCCCGCAGATCCCAGTGTGGACCAGCGCACCGGTCACCTGGGGATCTGCACTCTGCAAGTCGTGCCTCAGAGTCTGGGGGTGGGTCAGAGTGGGTGGTGTGGAGTGTAAGGGTCCGGGGACGGCACTGTGGCTCAGGGGAGCCACTGGAAGGCGTTTGGAGGAGGACAGAGGGTCGGCTGTGTGGCCAGATGCCGAGAGGGGAGGACGAGACCAGGACAGACGGTGCGACCGCTGCTGACAGCGAGCCTGCTACCCCCGAGCCTCTAACCCCAGCCGAGTCTGGTCTGACTCCCCAGGGCCTTGACCCTGGAGCAGCAAGTGCCACTTGTCATTTCCCAAGGGGGCCTGATCCCCAAACTGTGCTCCCACAGCCCCGTCTGAGGAAACGGCCCTCATGGACCACCATCCTGGCGACAGTCCGAATGCTGCATCACTGACCCTTTCATCCTTTGGGCTCCCCATCCTGACCCAGTCCATGCCCCTCAGCCTTCCCTGGGCCCCAGGAGAGGCCCCAGCTGTCTAACAGAACTTTCTCCTCTTCACTTCCACCTGGGTCAGAACAAGGCAGCCCTGGCCCCGCCCCTTGCCACGGGCCCGGCCCCTTGCCACAGGCCCCACCCCCGAGCCTGCTCCTCCTGGCTCCAGGGTCCTCCTGGCTCCAGGGTCCCTGCTCCCTCAGCCCTGCCCACCTGCCTCCTCTTCCGCCCTAGGCCTCCTCTTGGCCAACAGCCTCCTCCTCTCAGTGCCCGGCATGTTACTTCGTTTTTCCTTGCAGAAAATATGAATAACATAAAATCCACCATCTTAATCTTTTATTTGTGGTTGGCTGTGCTGGGTCTTTGTCGCTGCACAGGCTTTCTCTAGTTGCAGCAAGTGGGCTCAGCTGGTAAAAGAAAAAATCCGCCTGCAAAGCAGGAGACCCCAGTTCGATTCCTGGGTCAGAAAGATCCCCTGGAGAAGGGCATGGCAACCCACAACAGCCGTTCATGGGCTTCCCTGGTGGCTCAGATGGTAAAAAATCCGCCTGCATTGCGGGTGACCTGGGTTCGATCCCTGGGTTGGGAAGATCCCCTGGAGGAGGGCATGGCAACCCACTCCAGTTTTCTTGCCTGGAGAATCCCTGTGGACAGAAGAGCCCAGTGGGCTACAGTCCATGGGGCCGCAGAGTCGGACACGCCTGAGCGACTAAGCACAGCGCAGCGTGCTGGGTCTCTGTCGCCGCACGGGCTTTCTCCAGCTGCAGCAAGCGGGGATTACCCTTTGCTGCGGTGCCCGGGCGTCTCGCCGCGGTGGCTTCTCTTGTTGCAGAGCGCAGGCTCTAAGGCACCTGGGCTCAGTAGCTGTGGTGTACAGGCTTAGTTGCCCCGTGGCACGTGGGATCTTCCCAGACCAGAGATTGAACCCGTGTCCCCCACATTGGCAGGGGGACTCTTATCCACTGGACCACCAGGGGAGCCCCATCTTAACAAAAACACAGGGCAAGGGCATCAAGCACACTCACGTCGCTGTGCAAGCATCAGCACGCCCATCTCCAGGAAGCTGCCGCCTTCCCAGCCGCCCCTCTGTCCCCACTAGTCGCTCACGCCCCTCCTCCAGCACCGGGCCCTCCCCTTCTATTTTCTGTCTATGCGTTTGGCTCCTTGAGGGACCTCCTGTAAGTGGACCCTACCGGGTTTGTCCTGCTGTCTTGGGCTCATTTCACCAAGCACAACGTCCTCCAGGCTCATCCACGCTGCAGCCCGTGTCAGAATTTCCTTCCTTTTTAAGGCTGAACAGCATACCGTTGAACGTGTTCACTACATACTGTTCAACCCTTTGCGGACACCTGGGCTGTTTTGAGGTGTGACTGTTATGAACAGGTGCACACATTTCTGGTAGACCCCGTTTTCAGTTCTTTGAAGTGTGCACCCAGGAGTGCGATTGCTGGATCGCACGGCAGCTCTATGTTTAATATTTTGATGGACAGCACACTGTTCTCCACGGCGCCTCACCATTTACATTTCTACCAGCATTGCACGAGGGTTCCAATTTCCCCACATCCTCCACAGCACTGGTTATTCCCTGTTTTTCATTTTGTTTTGGTTATATTCTTCTCATCATCGTAAGGGATGAAGTGGTATCTCCTTGTGTGCATGGCACTTTTCAGTCCATGATTTTTTTTGTAACCATCTGTCTGGGACATAAGCCCCAGGGGAGCAGCCCTGGCCTGTCGTGTTCTCCATTGACCTCCGGGGCGGAGTCCCAGGCCTGGCACAGAGCAGGACTTCCAGGAGGACCTGATGTCTGTAGGCGAGCGTGCTGCCTGCTCCCCCTGCCGAGCATGGGGACCGCCTTACCTGCAGACTCCCCAGGCTGCTGCAGCCTCTGTCCGCAGTCCCCGCTTCTGAGCAAGACCTGTCTCCTCTTCGTGGGGCTTGATTAAACCATCTGCTCATAAGTGTAGAGCTCAGTCGTATGTGAGCCAAAAGGAGGGGCCCAGCAGTGTGAGAGCCAGCGTGGGGAGGGGTCAGGATGGCTTCCCTGAGGGCCCTAGTGGACGACCTTGGGCTGAAGGGTGAACCAACCAGAGCTCACTTGCCAGCACAGAAGAGGAGGTTTCCCAGGCAGGGGAATAGCAGGTGCAAAGGCCCTGTGGCAGTGGGGGCGGGGGACGTGGCCAGCACAGACAGGCAGCTTGTGTGGGTGGGGAGAGGACTGAGGCCAGCCGCTCAGGCCTGGGGGGATGTCACTGAGTGAGGCCCTGCCAGCCCTTCTGGGCACACCACCCACTCCTCCCCCACACCACCCGCCCCTCCCCCACTCCACCTGTCTTTCCCCTACTCGCTGCACCTCGCCCTTGGGCATCACCCTAGTCCCCAGCTCGCATGGCTATAGGATGGCCAGGCTTTCCCATCAGATGCTCAGAAGTTTCACAGTCCCCCCAACATGGGGTCCAGCTGCCACTCACAGCAGAACATGGGCTGGCTGGAGGGCTGGAGCCCGCCGTCTGTCCCCAGATTCACTGCAGGACAAGCTTGATCCTGGGTCTGGGGTAGGGGGACGCCCCCTGGGCAGGCCTTGCAGGGGGGGACGGGCACCTGCCATGCAGAGCCAGGTGCCACTGGGCCCTGCAGGTCATGGTGGGCTTCGGAGCAAGCTCAGCCACGACCCCAGAAAGAGTCGGGAGTGCCCACTCGAGTGCCCCGTGGCCCAGCATGACCCTCGAGATGATCGAGAGGTCATCTGGAGGGTGGAGGGGTGGCCCTTCCCTGGGGGGAGGGTGTCTCGCTAATTCTCCGGTGAGAATACCGCCACGAAAATAGCAGTGGCAGTGGGAGGAGGCGGCCAAGGGACCAGGAGGGTCTTGTCTCCAGGTGGCTGCCAGCCCCTTTATGGGAGGATCTGGGGTGGGTGGACCTTGCAGACTCATCTCCCCACCATCCTGCCCAGTGCCCGGAAGCTGCAGGCAGTGCACCCTGATAGGCAAAGGGGAACTCCAGGCTCTGCCAGGAACAAAGGCAGAGGTAGTCTCATTGGAGGGCAGGCTGGGGCCTCCTGGGAGAGGTGCCAGCCCGGAGGGCCCGTGCTGGGCTTTGGCTAGAGGGTGGCCTGGGCCCTGGGTGGCTGGGGAGGTGCCTGCCCATTGTCCTAGGCTGTCGTCGCCCAGAGAGGCCGTGACAGTGAGCAGCCCCCTGCTGCTCTCCAGGCCTGGGCGGGAGCCACCCTGGGGGGCTGGCAGACTTCCCAGGGGGTGGGGGACGTGTCGGATAGGCCGTAGGATTGGGAGGGGACTGTTCCAGTATTAAAAGTGGGGGTGAACTCAATGAACCCCGAGCTGGGGACAAGGTGGGCACAAACCCAGCTAAACTGGAAGGCCTGACTTCTGCGGGTCTGGGGGAGGGTGGGGACCCTGCTCAAAGCCGGCCTGCGAGTGGCTGGCCTGGTTGGCACAGAGCGGGGGCCTAACAAAGAGGCACTTGTGGACTGCTGGCACGCGGCCGCTAACGGGGCAGCCAGGGCCCCGCTCAGAGCCGGAAAGGGAGCCGCGCGGCTGTCCTGACAGCCGCCTGGTCTACGGAGGGGTCTTTGCTGCCGGTGCCTCTGCTGGGAACACTGCTCTGAGAGTTGCAGGAAAACCCTCCACGGCCCCTCCCCACGAAGGCCTGGGAAGCCCCTACGTGGGGGCAGCTTCCGAGGAGGGACTGGACAGGAAGTCAGGTGGCCCCCCTGCCACAGACCTGGAGGCTCCCCTGAGAAGGCACGCACTGGCCGTGCCAGCCTGGGCTCCTCCGTGTCCTGCTGGCAAAGGTCAGGCAGGAGGCAGACAGGCCTTTCTCTGCTCCCCGCCCAGCCCGGACCGGGCGCTGTCACGGCTGCGGCTCCCACGCAAGGCAGCCGGCAGGACCTGCTGCCTCTCTGCTGATCACGATGCTGGAGTCTGTTCCCAGCCACGGGTCTGACCTGGCATCCCCCCTGCTGCTTCCCTTCCTGCTGACTGGGTGCCCTGGACCCTCCGAGGACAGGAAAGCGGCACCAAGAACTCAGGCAGGTGGGGGGACGGTGTCCAGTCCCTCGTCAGTGAGCACATAGCATCCCTCAGGCTCCCACACCCCACAGATGGCCATGGGCATCCGGTCTGTGCCGGGTACCCCGCAGGTCAGGGCCAGGGCCGTGGACAAGACAGGGAGCCTGTGCCCCAAAGGGGAGACAGGGGCTCTGAACCTCAGAGTGGATTCATACAAGTGGGTCAGGGAGAGCTGGCTGGCAAAGGCCCAAATGGCTGTTTCATACAGGAGGGTCAGGAGGGCCCATGGTCCAGGGACATCCGGGCAGAGACCCAAAAGGAGCCGTAGGTCAAGCCTCAGAGACGCTGGGGGAAGAAGGTCCAGGCAGTGGGGACAGCAGGTGCAAAGGCCCTGGGGAAGGAGGGCGCCAACGTGAGGAAGCCCCATGCAGGAGCCAGTGTGGCTGGCACCCGAGTGCAGCCGAGTGGAGGGGGCGTGGGTGAGGAGCCAGGTCCCGGCCACTGCAAGGACTGAGGCTTGCATTCTGAGTGAGAAGTGAGATGCGGGCGCAGAGGGAGC
>NW_011491238.1:71220-73097 GCF_000754665.1 Bison bison bison | reverse complement strand
ACAGGGGGTGGGGGGCACGGGGTAGACGTAGGGTGGGGAGCTGGAGCAGGAGGGGTGGGTTGGAGCCCTGACACAGCCTGGCGGCAGAGCCGTAAGCACTGGGGTGTGAGGAGGGTGGGACGGGGATTCTGTGCTGGGCCTAGGCTCTGGACAGATGGAGCTTCCGGAAGGAAGCGCGGCCACATGCTGAGGTGGGGGGGGACGGGGCACAGAGATGGGCACGGTCAGTCTGCATCACACTGAGACATCCATTGGCCACCCGAGGGGACAGGGCAGGGAGGTGCCTGGCTAAGTCAGTCTCGGGCTTGGTGTGCTTGATGGACCTTAATCTTTGAGATGAGCCTCAATGGAGGACGTGGGCCTCTTCCCAGAGCTGATGTGGCAATGTCTGCAGATCCGCCCATTAGTATTGGCTTTCAGGGGTCTCCAGGGTGGGGAGCCCCAGGCTGCATGGGGCCCAGGACAACAGCAGAGTGCGCGGAGGCCTCAGCTAACTGGGCTGGACTCAGGGAGCACCGAGGGGAGAGGCGGCTCCACCCCGCTGCCCAGCATTCGGCCACCTTCAGGACCACCGGAGCAGCACCTGGCCGGCTCCCAAACACGTCCACTGTCCAGGGAAGGACAGATAGCAGACAAGCCTTGCCCCCTAATGCGCCCAGAGCCCCCACCCCTGACACCCTGCTCATCAGTCTGTCTGTAGGGTCACCTCTGTGACTATTCTCTCTCCCCAGCCTGACACTCTCTGGATAAAAGGCGGGAAGTGAAGCTATAGACCCAGAAAGCTCAGGATGGGAGGCCAGGCCAGGCCTCCCTGAGCTGAGAAACCCCTTGCTGGCATCTCAGACGGACTGCGGTGCTAATCAGATCCCTCACGAGGGGACTGCAGCTGCCCAGCCTGCATATCAGCCAGCACAGTTTGACCCTTCTTAACGTCTAGGAGTCCTAGTGATCAGACAGAGGGACCACACCCCGCCCTGCCTGCTGGGGGACCGGCAGTGAGGAGGAATCCCAGGCTGGCTGCATTTTCTTCCCTAAGCTGCCTTTTCCTCCTAAGTGAAACAGGAACAGAGAACCAACTTGATGGAACTGCTGTGAAAATCGAGTTAGACAACTTGCAGGGCGTGTAGCGCAGGCCTGGATTCTCACAGGTGTTCAGCTGTAGTGTTTAAAACGTGCAGGTGTGGTTTGCACACCCTCCCCCCCACAACATGCACACAGAAGCTGCACCGAAGCCGCTCCTCAGCCCTGGAGACAGGCTTGTGGGTTATCTGTTGTCTTCTAAAAACTTTTCAATATTTTCCAAATGTCTTTTGTTAAAGAAGAATCTCTTTCATGTTTAGAAAACACAAGTGATTAAAAACAACTGGAATGTTCGAAGGTGTGACCAGCTCCCCAGGTGAGTGCATGAAACAGCCAGCACCCCGCCCCATCTTCACCTGGCGCCCGTGACGTGGCCACATCTGTAGACCCCATCAACACGGCGACCCGCGCCACCGGCACGAGGTGGGGGGCTTTGGAGCCTTGTGGATGGCTTTTCGCATCCTGACCCCTTGCCTGAAAGTGGCTAGGGAGGTCCCTCTGGGCTCAGAGGTGTCTGCAGAAGCCCCAGTTTCCCAGGGCCCTGGGGCGTTTGCACAGCCGAGGTTCTAATAACACTGAGGAGCCAGTGGCAAGCTGGGGCTGCAAAGCTGCTCTAGGCCAGGGCATGGCTTCCCTCCCCTGCGGTACCCCACCCCCACCCCAGCCTCCACCGGTCCTGTGCTGAGCAGGAGGCAGTTACCTGTAAGGCCACATGCCAAGCCACGTGACTGTGTCTCCAACTGATAATAGTCCCCTCAGGACAGTCAGACTGCCCTGCAGGCATGTGCTGGGCTGGG
>NW_011491238.1:70048-71120 GCF_000754665.1 Bison bison bison | reverse complement strand
GCTTTGCAGCCCCAGCTTGCCACTGGCTCCTCAGTGTTATTAGAACCTCGGCTGTGCAAACGCCCCAGGGCCCTGGGGCGTTTGCACAGCCGAGGTTCTAATAACACTGAGGAGCCAGTGGCAAGCTGGGGCTGCAAAGCTGCTCTAGGCCAGGGCATGGCTTCCCTCCCCTGCGGTACCCCACCCCCACCCCAGCCTCCACCGGTCCTGTGCTGAGCAGGAGGCAGTTACCTGTAAGGATCACATGCCAAGCCACGTGACTGTGTCTCCAACTGATAATAGTCCCCTCAGGACAGTCAGACTGCCCTGCAGGCATGTGCTGGGCTGGGAGGATGTGGGGCCTGGGACAAGCTTAGGTCTAAGTGGGGCTCTGGGGGTGTACCCAGAGCATCCTTAAGGCTTCATACCCATCCCCCCCTGAGGCAAGGCAGGAGTGAGCTGGTGGGGGGAGGCTTTCTCTGCTGACCTCGAGATGGGGTCGCGGGTCAGTCCATGACCAAAGTCAAGGACTTATGAGACTGGGGACAGGAGTACTCAGACCAGCTTCTGACCACTGTCCTAGGAATGACCTTGGCTAACTGTCCTGCAGGGCTTTAGCCCCAGCCTCTGACCCCCAAGGGACCCAGAAGGTACTCTGGGGGTGAAAGTGAAGGTGGGAACCCTGTTCTTCACGCCAAGCCCCTCCTCCCAGTGACCCTCTGCTCAGGACCACTGACCCGGTGCCGCCCCATTTTCCTGCAAGGACCCCGCGGCGCTGAGCGAGCCAGGAGGTCTCTGGCCTAGCAGGGCTACTGCAGCCTGTCCTGACCCCAGGCCTCAGGTTAGTGTGGGGGCGACTGAGGGGGACTTTTGAGGGTCCTTTCCGGTTTGTAGCTGATTTTATTTGTCCGCCCTTGTTTTAAAACATCACCTCCGTCCACGGGAGGGGGGCCTCGAGCAAAAAACCGGGAGCCGCTGGGGTCGGGAGGAGTCACTAACAGCCAGTGCGCCCAGATCACGCCGGGCCTGAAAGCAGACCCGGCCGCCTTCACGCAGCTAGCTGTTACGCGGCTCAGCGCCGGAGGCGCCGGCC
>NW_011491238.1:68448-69217 GCF_000754665.1 Bison bison bison | reverse complement strand
CCTGGGGAGGCGCTCGCCCCGGCCGGGCCGCACCCCGCCCGCCCCGCCGAGCGGGGACCCGGGCTCTGGGCGTCTCCTCTCCCGCCGGGCTTCTCGGGACACTCGGCCTCCCCCGACCGGACGGACGGATCTCAGCCCTTCGGGGCGGAGATCCGCGCGAGCTCGGCGGGGGGATACGGCCCTGGGGACACGCCCCTCCCTCCGGGGCCGGGGTCCGAGGCCGGCCGCGCGGCTGCGCATCAGCCCGCCCTGCGTCTCCCTTCCCCGCCTCCCCAGTCCCACTGGATCCCCCCGCCCTTCGGGGCATCACTGCCCTCTGGGCGCCCTCGTGCACCCCCTACCTGGGAGAGCCTGGGGGACGGCTGCACTGGGGCGGGGGATCCCACCTGTCTCGCTGCGTTTCCTGCGGTGCTGAGGTCTTGGGGCCCCGGAGCCCCTTCTCCAAGAAGCTCAGAGGTGAGCTCTGAGCTTGCTGCCCTTCCCCACCCCCGCCAGGGCCGGGCGCGGGGCCGGGGCGGGGGGTGGAGGGGGGGCAGTACTCAAGCCCTTCGGACGTCGACCTGGTTGGGGGGGGGGGTGGTCGATGAGGTCAGAGGTCACCTCCGGGTCTCCTCTTTCCGGGCTTCTCAGAAGTTTGGTCTTGGCGCTTTTGATGGCCAGCTCTCTGCTGGTGGCCCTTAAACCTGTGGATTTGCGGTGGGTCGGTCCTGGATCTGGGCAGATGCCCACTATGATGGAATCTTCCTCCTTCTCCAGACCTGGGTCTGAA
>NW_011491238.1:67357-68348 GCF_000754665.1 Bison bison bison | reverse complement strand
GTATTCAGCACAGGTGCTTCTCAGCACTCCATGCGGAGTGTCGTCTAAGCCCCCCTAGGACCCTAGCGGAGGCGTCTCTGAGGATCGGCTCCATTTTAGAGACGAGGAGTGAAGGGTCAGCAGCCAGCACTGCCATCCACCTTCCAACACTCCCGTTCCCCTCCTCCCCGTGGCCCTCTGTGGTGCCCACCCCTCCCAGGAGGCCCACTGGCATCCTCCTGTTGGTCATGCCACCGTTGGGTGGCACCTCGGCTGGAGCCTGAGTGAAGGAGCTGGGAGGGGCGAGGCCTAGGGTGGCTGGCCCCCGCTGCTTCGGTGAGCTGGTGGGAAGGGGCACCGAAGGGGGACCGTGTCACTTCTCTGCTCGCAGTGGCAGAGGTGGGTGCTCGGTGGTCACACCTGGCGGGGTGGGCGCCGGCTGTGGCACCTGATAGGCCGCTGACTCCGAGCCGGCTCCGTCTGGCCCCTGCTCTGCAGCCGTTCGAGGCGCCTGCAGAATCTTGGCCCAGGAGAAAACGCTTGTGTGTTTTCTGACGGTGACACCAGCCACCCTGGCTGCCCGGGAGTGCCTCCGGGTTCCTTGTCAGGGACGTGGTGGGGCGCTCAGAGGGGCCTTTCCCAGGAGGTGGGCTCGTGGGTGACTTTTAACACAACCCTTAAAGCGTCCCTCTGTTTTCCAACTGAAACGTGAGCTGCATTATTCATGGAAGACAGACAGTGGTGATGGCAAGTGCTGAGCTGGCATTCACAGCCGGGGCTCCTCTGGCACCTCTGCCTCTAGCTAGGGCTCTGCAGGCCTGACTTGCGGCCTGGGCCAGGGTGGGCCTGGTACCCCTTCCGGGACAGAAGGTAGGCACTGTGACTTCGACCCTTTCAAGGGTGTTCCCAGGGCTCCACCCCACGCCCCTCCTCTGAGCACTGTGCTCTCGGGAATGTAGAGCCTGAGCCTGAGCGGGCTGCAGCAGACGGGGTCTCCCTCCTGGCCCTGGGG
>NW_011491238.1:40972-67257 GCF_000754665.1 Bison bison bison | reverse complement strand
CTGGTGCGGCCCCCGGCACTCACCATCCGTTCAGCGGGAAGCCTCAGCCACCTGAGGCCTCATTCCTTCCACCTGGGGATGCGAGCCCGACCCCCACAGCCCATCTGCCCCCTTCCGTGTCACCCTGTCCTGTCTCGCCTGGGCTCTGCTCCAGCCTGGTTCCCCCCGCCCCCGCCACCCCGCCCCAAGTTCTCTTGTCCTGCTGGGGTGTGGAAGTCGGGTGAGCCCCCTAGCTGAGGGCAGCGTGGTGAACGTCTGCTGAGCCCTTTGAGCATAAACTGCAGCCCAGATGACAGCCCCTAGCTCCCAATTCTCCAGCCTGGTTCTCCCAAGACCCAGTGCCTCCTGCAGACCCCCCAGTACAGGCACACTTGGGAGCTTGACCCAGGCTGGGTTCTTGGGATAAGACAAGCAGCCTTCCAGCTGAGGATCTGTCGTGTTAGCTGACTGGGGCCTGGCTCCTTCGCGCGGCCAGGGTCCCCAGGGGATGCCCCAGGCCCAGGAACTTGGTCTTTGGGTCCAGGCTTTTGCTTGCGGTGTGGTAGAGTTGGGGGGCACTTCCCTGCACAGGGAGGGGGCCCTCGGTCCCTGGCTGGACCCAGAGATGTTTCTGGCTGTGGGCAGCCCCAGTTTGGGAGCTGGGAAAGTCTGGTTGGGCCTGGGGTCTGACTGGGGGCTGGGGAGGGGCTTCAGGGCCTCTCACTGGCCCCAGTCAGGCTGGCCTGCACGTGTGCAGGGAGCACTACTGACCACTCCGTGGTCTGGGCGCTGCCCCGGCTTCCGCCGGTGCCTCATCCTCGTCTGGCTCACTTTCCTGGACAGCCCCTTGGTCCTCCCCGAGGCGAGCCGTCTGGCCCTCGGGTACTTCCAGGTGGGGCCTGAATTTAGAATTAGAGCCAGCATCTCCATTCATGTCTGCACCCCAATTCAAGACACGAACGTCTCCTCACCCTGTACCCCTGGCTGTGGCCCGTGTGTCCCCCCCTGCCCTGCACCCCTCCTCACTCGGGCCCCCTCTCCGGGAAGTGTTCACTGCCACCCGCCCTGCCTCCCGAGCAGGCAGGGATCCTGGCGACCTCTGTTTCTCTTTTAGCAAATCCTTTCTCTCACCAGGCCTGGCTCTCAATGAGATCATTTGCAAAATATGCTTCCCGGCTGGCCGGGGCTCCACACTGTCACCTGCGGCTGCTCGGAGCTGAGAGCTGGGCTTCCTGTGCCCTGGCCTCTGGCCTTTGTCATTTAAAGTGCAGGTTTTGGAAGCAGGCGGCCCCCTCCCGTGGCCGAGGGTCTTGTGGGTGAGGATCTCAGCGGACCTCTGGCGGGGCAGGTGTGGAGCAAGCTGGGCTCCCTGGTGGCTGCCTTTGGGGTTGGCATCCTCAGAGCCCCCCCTGAGGACAAGGATGGTGGGGAGCACTCCCCCCTGCCCGGTTTGGGAGCGAGTCTGAGCAGGAGGAAGCGAGAGGGGATCTGATGTGGCCCTGGGCTCTCCGGGGCTGCCCCCAACTTCTGTTGTGTGGACCTGAGTCCAGGCAAGGAGGCGCGTAGGAGCAGGACCTCTCGGGTCTCTCACTCAGTCCCCGGGTGTGTGACCTGGGGTGCGTCACTTGCCCTCTCTGAGCCCCGCCCAGGCCTGTGTGAAGTGATGCTACTGCTGGGAGACTGCAGGTGAGCAGGCCCAGCCTGGGGGCCGTCTGGAGATGCCCCCTCCCTAGAGCCAGCAGGGCGGGGGCAGGGGGGGTGGTTCATGCCCCTTTAAGGAAAGCCTGCTTCTCTGTTAGCGTCTGCGGGGAGGCTGGAGGAGGGTGGAGGCGTACTTTTCTCTAAGGTGTTGGTCTCTGTCCCATGGGGAGGAGAGGCTGGCTCCTCCGGGGCTTTGAAGGAATCTTCCCCCTCTCCCTCCCCCTTGGCCCTGGGCCCTGGCGTCCAGGAGGGCACATGGCCATGGATGGGCCCAAGCTCTCGGGGGGCCCCGCCCCACGCCTGCCTGTGAGCTGGGGGAAGCAGGCAGGGCCGGGGGCGGGGACCGCTGGGGCCCAAAAGTGCCCATATATAGTCACCGGGGTGAGCAGTGAGCCTGGCCAGTGGGGCTGCATCCCAGGCCCAGGGCTGGCCTGGCCCGCCAGGTCCAGCATCAGGCCCAGCCCCCCAGGTCCTTGAGGGTGGGCTGGCCCTGGAGCAGCAGGAGGAGGGGCTTGTGCGCTGAGAGCAGCTGGATTTGGAGCAAAGCATCATATATAGCAGCAGGCACAGGCTTGGTGCCCTAGGAGTGTTTGTTGATTGACAGCAAAAGTCTCAGGGGCACTCAGTAGTCAGGGCCGAGTGTGTTTCCTGAGACACCACTTCTGAAAGTGGGAGGCTGTAACCTGGCTGCCCTCTTGGCCTGAGCCACCCAAGGGCCCCTGGCTGGGGGCTGGGGGCTGGGGGTGGGGTGCCCCCTTTTCATTCTGGTGACACCCCCAGTTGTCCCTACCGCATCCGCATGGTACCAGGAGCTTCTGCTCTGATGGATGGCGTTTTCCAGAAGATGCGCCCCCTCCCTGCCGCACCCCGCCCCCCACCTCCTGGACGCTGCCTGGAGTTCAGCTGGTGGGGAAGGGGCAGCGCTGCCCTCTGGCTGCTGGTGGTCTTTGCGGGAAGTCGGCTCCTGGACCCCTTGGGGCCAGCCCACCCTCACCCTCGGCATCTGTTTCAAGGTCTCTGCGCCAAGAAGGGGGAAGCAGCCCGTCTCTGCTGCATTCCGACTTTAGTGCTGTTAAAAAATCACAGTGTTAACACAGAATGCTCCTTTAATGTAGTTTCCATTGCACTGCTAAGCGCCTTTGTTAAATTTTGTACATTAATACTTTTTGTTGTTGTCAGCAGTTTTTTTTTTCTTTTTTGGGGGGGATATAAAGCCATTAGGGTGAGAGAAGATTAAAAAGATACATTACAATTAAAATGTTAATGAAATCTGCATCATACAACTTTTGAAACCCTTTAGGCATTAATCTTGCCTGTGTCATGTCCATTAACTTTGGCTATTCTTATTCCACACTGACCCCTGCTGAGAGATTTGTGCTATAATTGGATTTTTTTTTTCTTAATAAAAAAGAAAAGAAAGCTTTTAAGAAAATAGAGATTGAGTGGTGGCCCCGGCTCCGGCATGAAGAGAAAGGGAGGGAAGGGTCTCCCTTTGGGGGTGGCCGTGGGCCCCTCCCAGGCCGTCAGCCCTCTTTCCTGCCCCATGGATGGCCAGCAGTTCTGGACACTCGGGCCCAGCCCCTGCTGCTCCCCCAGGGGACCCGGTGTGGCCATGTGCTCAGACCCGTGTCCTCACCAGACCCAGCTCACCTGTGGCGGGAGGGTGTGCCGTGGCCGCAGTCATGGTGTGAGTGTCCAGGGCTCAAGGATCTCACCTTCCATGGGTGGGTCCCCAAGTCCGGGCGCTGGGTGAGTGACTGCAAGGGGGATGTTCCGGAAGGACCAATGGTTTTGGTTTTGAGTTTTCAGGATCCCTCGTCCCCCAGGAGATGCGCGCCTGGAAGTCTGGTGTCCTGGGCACTGGGGGCTCCAGCATAAGGCAGGGCTAGAGTTGGGGGGTGGGAAGCTCCCCCACTGCCTATGCCCAGGGGAGCTGGGACCCCCCCCCGGCCCCTGCCGAGAGTGGGCCCCCCCAGGTGCTCTGTGAACTTGTCTGCACAGACTCACCCTTGACCGTGGCTGGAGCCTGTGGTGGTTCCCGTCCAGATAGCACCCCTGACCGGGGTGAGGCTCAGGCCCGGTGGGGACATGGGCCTAGCCTGGGGCGCCTGGGTCTAGCCAGCCCTGAGCAGTAGATAGTCACAGCCGTGGCTCTGGGAAGCTGGTCAGGTGGTTGGCAGGGGGCTGCAACAGACAGATTTCGTGTCTGTGTGTTTTTGCAACACCTTTCTATAAAGGGAAACATAATTTAAAATATGATTACTTAGTGTTGTAACAGCCGCCTTAGCGCTCCACGCTATGCCGAGATCATTATCAGAGGCTGATATTAACTTGCAAAGAATATTATGCAAATTGCCCTCTGGCTCCTCCGGGAGCCGTCCCCCCAGGATGGAGATGCGCGTGGGGAGCGGGTGGGGAGCGGGCAGGTCCCTTCCCGGGGTAGGGAGAGGCGACAGCCCGCATCCCGGGCCCCCTGGCCGTTGGTTTCCTGGCTGTGTCTGCGGATGCCGGGCAGGGCCTGTCCCCTTTCTCCATACCCGGCCTGGCTCCTTGTCTGGGGGGGTACGTGGAGGGGTGGGCAGGGTGAAGGTTGGATGCTCACGCCCCCCAGGCTCACCCCCGGACTCTATGCCGTCTGTGCAGCGAGTGTTGTCTCTGTGTCAGGCTCTGGGTGGCACCTGGTGGCCTTCACGAAGTGGCCAGTTTGCCCAGTGGTTATGGTGGCCTGACTGGCTCTGGCAGCAGCTGGACCTTGGGACCCACGAACCCCAAGTGCTTGTCGCTCCTGAAGGGATTGGAGTCGCAGATGGGGCTCCCCCACCCCTGGGTGCAAGACCCCTTCCTGTCGCCTGACTCAGCACTGCACTTGGTGTTCCCCAGGGGCTCAGGGCAGCCCCCAGGGGAAGGCGGTGGGGGGCTTGGCGTGTGGCTCTGAGCGTCCCCTCACACCTGCCCACTCCTCGAGTCTGAAGGTGGCCCCCTGCCTTACCAGGGCCAGAGCATCCCCCCCGACTTTGTGAATGCTGCTGTGGGAGTTCCCTGTGGGGTCTCCCAGCTCCGGGAGGGCAGTGATGCTTGTTTGCCTGTGGAGAGGGCAGGTCGGAAGGGACGTGAGCCTCGTGGTCACCCTGGAGGGTAACGGGGGTCACTGGGTAGGGGGTAGGGTCACTTTCCTGGGCCCGGGTAGCAAATGATCATAAATTTGGGGGCTTAAAGCAACAGAGACTTACTCTCTCACAGTCTAGAGACACAGCGGCAGGATCAGGGAGCAGCCAGGGCTGGTTCCTCCTGGGGCTCTGGGGAGACTCCTTGCCTCTTCCAGAGCCGGGGGCGCTGACGATCCTTGGGCCTATGGACACATCCCTCCCATCTCAGGATCTTACTAATTATGCCAGCAAAGACCCTGTTTGCAGACAAGGTCACATTCTGAGATTCTGGATGGACCCTAGTCAACCAGTGTGGTAGGCTGGCTGCAGAAACCCTTTAGTGCCTAGAGGAAAGGGGAGGGTCTGGCCGGCCCAGTGGCTCAGTGTTGCGCTTGCCCAGGAGGGCGGGCGGGCGGGTGGCCGGACACACGGACAGTAGCCACCGCTCCTGTGAGCCGCTGGACGTCGGGTGGGAAGGGCCAGCACAATCAGACTAGGAAGTCTGGAAGGACCTTTGGTTCAGGAGCTAAGCCCTAGTCGAGGGCGGGAAATGGGGCCACCGATGGAGGAGGGTTTTCCTGAGACAGTGTCTACGGTTATGTAAGTTTGGGGACAGGAGGCAGAATTTGTGTTAATTGTCATAACCCAGTTTAGTCGGCCAGTCCTTGTCCCGGGAAGCGGCCTGGAAAGGAGAGGGAGGGAGGTCTCCATGGAGCCCTCGGGGCTGGACCCCGAGCTGCAGTGCAGACTCGGGCCCCTGAGACCCTCCCATCCCTTCCTTCCTGCATCTCTTCCATCCCTCGGAAGAAAACCAAGGTCGTGAAGTGGGAGTGAAATAGTGGAGAAGTCAAGGCAGACAGGCAAAGTAAGAGCAGAGATGCCCTGAGGAGGTGGCCCTGGATGGGCCTAGAGGGGACCCTGGTGTCCAGGTGGTGGGGCTGGGACCTGGGACTTTGGGTCCAGATGAGCCCAGACCTCAGGGGCCCTGAGCTTCCTGGGCCTTGACCATGCCGTCAGGTGGCCGTGGAAGGCCTGGGAGTGGACACGCGATCCGGGGGCCTGTGGCAGGGCCTCAGCGCCTCTTCCTGCCTCCCTCTCCAAGTCCAGAGCCCCAGGCTTTGTTCCAGTGCGGGTGACCGCCTGGCCAGGTGAGGGCCTGGGAGGCTGGGAGGCTGCAGGCAGTTTGTGCTGGGCCTTTCGTGTGATTCCTGGTAACCCAGGAAAGTGGGAAGTACCCCCCACCCCCTGCATCCATAGGCGTCG
Organism: Bison bison bison; assembly: GCF_000754665.1. Lineage (NCBI taxonomy): Eukaryota > Metazoa > Chordata > Mammalia > Artiodactyla > Bovidae > Bison > Bison bison. Next base: position 61,168 of record NW_011491238.1, on the reverse strand, counting down.
GCCCCTAGCTCTACTTGGGAGGTATCTGGGGGCTCCTGTCCCTTCCCCACCCCAGCCCCAGCTGCCTGGTGGTGGGGTGGGGGGCTTCTCTCCTGGGAGGACACACTGCATGCTTCCTCAACTCAAGCTCAGAAGGAGGGTTCTGGCCACGGTCAGAAGTGCTCTTCTGAGGGGTTTTAGGCTGTCTGGCCAGGACCTGGGGTGGACCCTGGAGCATGGGGGCTCCCAGGACCGGGCGCCCCTTCTCTGGGGCGGGGGTGTGCTGACTTGGCCTCCCCCGGCCTCCTGGACCCGCTGTCCCTGTCTCAGGTCTGAGCGCGGTCGGGGAGGGCCCCCTTCCCCCACCCAGCACCGGCCGCAGAGGACACTGGTCCTGGTGACTCAGGAGGGGGTGGAGGGTGAACAGTATTAAAGTCACCAAGGAGCTGCATGTACTGAGCGCAGAACTGTTTCTGAGTCAGCGACCCCTGCTGCAGTGCGGCCCAGTGAAACGAGCGTGGGGAGACCCCTGCTGCAGTGCGGCCCACTGAAACGAGCGTGGGGAGACCCCTGCTGCAGTGCGGCCCACTGAAACGAGCGTGGGGAGACCCCTGCTGCAGTGCGGCCCACTGAAACGAGCGTGGGGAGACCCCTGCTGCAGTGCGGCCCACTGAAACGAGCGTGGGGAGACCCCTGCTGCAGTGCGGCCCACTGAAACGAGCGTGGGGAGACCCCTGCTGCAGTGCGGCCCACTGAAACGAGCGTGGGGAGACCCCTGCTGCAGTGCGGCCCACTGAAACGAGCGTGGGGAGACCCCTGCTGCAGTGCGGCCCACTGAAACGAGCGTGGGGAGACCCCTGCTGCAGTGCGGCCCACTGAAACGAGCGTGGGGAGACCCCTGCTGCAGTGCGGCCCACTGATATGAGAGTGGGGAGACCCCTGCTGCAGTGAGGCCCACTGAAACGAGCATGGGGAGACCCCTGCTGCAGTGCGGCCCACTGAAACGAGCGTGGCCTGCCACCGCCTGGCCAAAGCCCCAGGGCTACTGCAGAGTCCCACCGGCCCCAGCCCTGACCCCTTTACAGCCAGAGGGTCTCTGTGAAATCGTGTTCCAGGCACCTGTTGGGTCTGCTTTTAAAATTTTAATTCAGAGCATTCTAGGTACTTATAGTAAAATCTGCCATCATAACCACTCTCGAGTGCACAGCTCGGGGCACTAAGTCCGTTCACAGTGCTGTAACAACCGTCACCACGTCCATTTCCAGAACTTTCTCATCCTCCCAAACTGACACTCTGTCCCCATCAAACACTCTCTCTCCCAGCCTCAGGCCCCACCGTCCACTTCCTGTCTCTGGGTTTGACTGCTCCGGGGCCTCACATGGGTGGAATTCAAACGGCCTTTGTCCTCTGCATCTGGCCTTTGGTCAGCATCATGTCCTCAAGGCTCATCTGTGGGGCCTGTGTCAGGACCCCCTTCCTTTTTAAAGCTGAGCGTGGTCCACTGTGCGGATGGCCCTCCCTGGCTTTATCCTTGGCCTCTCCGAGGACGCGTGGCTGTCTCCATGGTCTCCAGTTGTGAACGTGTGATCGCCGGTGTGCTCGTGTCCGTCCGAGCCTTGCTGTGTCTCTCACGCTCCTTTGGTCCAGAAAACCTGAGGTCTTCTCTTGGCTTCTCGTGACCTTGACCCCAGAGTCCAGGCCAGTTCTGCAGAATCGCCCCCAGTCTGGGTGCATCTCAGATCGTGTTCAGTGGGCCCGCGCCGCTGCCCTGCCGGCTGGAGGCACGGTGGCAGATTTTGTCCGGTCCCTCAGGGAATTTGTCTGGTGTGTGTGTTTCTAAAGCAACCCCAGCGTGCAGGGAAGGGGGTCGCGGCCAGGGGTGTGTTAGGGGCAGGGGTAAGCGGCTGGCCACTCGCCACTCGCGGGACCCTGTGTGTTGGGGGAGGGAGAAGGGGACGGGTGGGGGAACGGAGCTGGGTCTTCGGAGGCTCTTGAGCGCGGAAGGGTGCCAGGTCCACTCAGCACCAGCTGCTCCTGGAAAGGCAGGTCCCATCCGCCCAGTGTACCCTGTGGAGGAGCTCTGAGCCGGGCGCTGGGCGGCTGCTGCCTCAGCCCGGCCCGCTCTTCCTCCGGGCCATGGGCTCTGCGAGGAGAGGGTAGGAGGTGCACCCCCCCTGGTCCCCTCCTGTGCACCGCGAGCCGGGTCAGGACGAGCAGCTCCCCAGCCCCGCTCACCGCGCCGCCTCCGCCTCCTGACCCGGAGCTGCTCCGGGGCTGCCCTGGTCCTTGGTAGACCTTGTCCCAGTTGAGCAGATCTGTCCAAAACCTGCAGGTCCCATTCCCTCAGGTCCCGGGGCCGGGTCCTTGTTGGGGGGCCTAGGGCTTGTGAGTTTCCTTGTCGGGCTCCTAAACCTCAGCACCACAGACCTGGCCCCCTGAGCCTTCCGAGGCCAAAAGCCCCTGGTGCCAGAAGCCCCCGGTGCTGGCGTGGCAGGCGGGACTCTCTGCTGCCTCTCGCAACTCTGGGCCACACGGTTTCTCCTCTGTGTCCAGATTCCTTTCTTCCTGGGTCACCAGTCATTGGCCTCAGGGCCCATCCTGGGTGACCAAGACCTCATTTGACCAGTTGCATCTGCGGAGACCTTGGTTTGCTTACAGTCACATTCTGAGGTTCCAGGCAGACGTGAATTTGGGGGACCCTGTTCAGCCCCGTAGAGGAGTCAAGGTCAAATTGCCCACCTGCCTCTGTGCCCACCTCTCCACCACAATCTTGGAAGGAATAGCCATCTTGTCCCCGTGTCTCCTGATCGTAGATTCCACACTGGCCCTCTGACCTCCTGTCCAGGCGCCTCTAGAACCCCCAGCCCGGCTGTTTTGGTCTCTGGCTCCTCTCTTTTGGGGGCAGGTGGGGTGCCGACCTGAGAGGCCTCCGGTCTGGCAGGATGGCGCCCTTTCTACAGCTGAGAGGCTCGTGAGGTTTCCAGCCCAGTGCCAGAGTGGTTCCTTGCCCGCACAGAGGTCTGCATCAGAGAGGGGGGTGGGGGGATGTTGGTCTGATGGCTTTCATGTCAGCATGTATGTCTGATGGATTAGGAGTTCCTGCAGCCTCAAAACACACCAAATCACCCCTCTTGCTCCAGAGTTTGACAGAACTGAGGCTGTTGGCATGAAACCCTAATCAGAAGTGGTCCACACGGGAAGGTTACGTTAGCAAAAAAAGGCACTTCTTATGGAAAGCATGTCTTTTTCATTTTGGGGAGAAGGATGGGAGTGAACCCCAGAGCTTGGGCGTGGCCAGTGGGGCTGTTCTGGTGGTGATACGGCCTCACCTGCGGTGGCTGGTTGGCTGCTGATGGGTGTTGGTTGGATGTGGCAGCTCAGGACCGCCCGCCGACCTGTCTCTGGCACTCTGGGCAGGGCCAGCCAGACCTTCCTCCCACCTGGGGCTGCAGCAGGGGGTGGGGGTGGGGGGTCTGGGTGCCTGCAGAGCGACTCTTCTGGGCAGCAGGTGGGGTTTCGGCACGCACAGAAGGGTTGCTCTGCAGGCTCCTTTCTGTGTTGCTGGGCGTGACCCCGAAGGCCTGCCCCGTGATTTATGAGCAAGGGCACCCCTCTGCCACCCAGGAAGAGGCAGGTCCAGCCGCTGGCTCAAGACCCCGAGATAGAGGCTTGGGGTGACCTGCTGGCTGTTCTCTCTCATCAGACCCCACCCCCAGCCCACCACCACTGCCCTCTTGGGGGAACCACACCCCATGCTCTGCAGGGAGCCCCTGGAAGTCATGGTCTTGCCTGGGTGATGAGCTGCCCAGAGCAGCTGTCAGATCACGTCAGGGCCAAGGGGTCTTTGGAGAGTGTCTCGTGCCTGCTTGTTTCATGGAAGGAAATGGACCCAGGGGTGAGTCAGAGCAGACCCAGGGGTGGAAAGCTCTGCCCACTCTTGGGATTCTTTGGGGTCCAGGTGCTGCCCTGGCCAAGCAGGGCAAGATAAAGACACCTCGATTCCCCAGGGCAGCAGTGGCTACCTGGCCCAGGTCATCAGTGGACTGATCGTGGGTCAGGATGGCTGCACGGGACCAGTAGGAAGGGGCAAGCGTGTCCTTGTCCTGGCGGGGGTGGGACCGCCACCCCCTGGCTCTCAGATATTCCTCAAGGTTTCGGTTCCTCCTCACTATTTCTTAACTGCGGTTTCGTAATAATTATAACCGCACGGAGCCCCCGAGCGGGCGTGTTCCGAGCCCCGGCAGCTGTGATTACATCGCAGCCACTGATTTCCAAGAAACCTCACGAGGGAATTCGTTAGAGCCGCAGTGGAAGCGGGCGCTGGGCACCGCCTCCCTGCATGGCCTGGCGCAGGGGGAGCGCCCGCCTGGCCTGGCGAGAGGAGGGGCCGGGGCTGGCCTGGCGCCCTGGTGGCCGGCCCAGGCTGCCTGGGGAATGGTGCGTGCCGGGCGTTGGTTCACGCGGTGGGCCAGGTTAGCCCATGAGCAGCTGGCCGGCCTGTGTACACCTGCCTGCCCTTCCCTCTGGGTGTTTCCAGCCGCCTGGGAGCCTGGCCGGTCCCATGGTGGCCCTCCCGGTTCCGAGTTTGGTTTGGTCTTTCTCCTTGGGAACTCATCCCCGCGTCCCTCCTCAGTTCCAAAACATCTGAAGTTCACTTCATACGAACACTGTTTCTTCTCCCTGAGACTAGGGGAGATCCTTGGCCCTGGGCTGCTGTGTTTCTGTATTGGCTTCTTCCTCCGGCCCCCTGTCTTCTTTGGGGGGTGTGGCTGGTGGTCCCTGGGTGGCGGCTGGAGGGACAGTGGGCAGGCTCCTGCCCCGGTTTGTGTGGAGGGGGCGCCTTCCTGGGACCACGGTCAGGGCTGCTCGTGATGGAGACAGACCAGCTGGTCCTCTGGTGCTGTCGTCACGGTGTTGAATAGCGCAGGTGTGGTTCCTTACTTATTCTTAAACGTACAGTCATCTTAACACTCGTGCTGGGAGCTGGTCTGTTTCTCTCACTCACCGGCAGCCCCGTCACGCCAAAGTGCACCGTGTGGAAAAGCGTGACATGCACCCCCCCTCCAGTGTGTGGGGGTGGCTTGGCAGGTCCCAGGCGGGGCTGGCCTGAGTCTGTAACACCCACAGGCCACCTGCTTGGACGGCGGGCTGGGGACCTTTTCCTGGTCCTTCCTGCTTGGGGTATTGATGTTCACCCCCTACCAGGTGTCTGGAGAGGAGATTCCTCCCACCCCCCGGCACCTACAGCACCTCCCAAAATAAGATGAGCAGGGTACCAGTATCCTTTGTTGGCTGATTGCATGCAGTCTGGGCTGGGCATTTCTACGCTGTCTGGCATTAACAGCACTTCCCTGGTAACTCAGTCGGTAAAGAGTCTGCCCACAGTGCAGGAGACCCAGCTTCAGTCCCCGGGTTGGGAAGATCCCCTGGAGAAGGGAATGGCAACCCACTCCAGTATTCTTGCCTAGAGAATTCCACGGACAGGGGAATACGGTGGGCTATGGTCCATGGGGGTCACGCAGAGTCGGATACGACTGAGCGACTAACACTTTCACTAAGGCCCCAGTCAGTGGGCTGACCCACAGGTCCCTGTAAAGAGCCTACAAGGCTGGAGACAGAAGCGACAAGGGGCAGACCTGGGGTCCCACAGTCACAGGCTGGGTCCTGCCTCCAGGCTGTGCCTAGACGTGCTCATGGACGGAGGAACCAGGGAGCCGGGCTCTCCCAAGGGTCCTGGGCCGCCGTGGGCCTGCAGACCCTGCCCCACCTGCCTCAGGCCCCTTGCAGAGGGAGCGTCCTCTGCCTCAAAGCTGAGGGGCAGCCCCCCCACCCCAGCCAATGCTGCCGGGCTGGGCCTCCAGGTCTCGGGTCCCCGCTGCAGCTCACATTTGGAGCTTCGACGGGTGGGTCTCCCTCCTGCCCCCTCGGCCCCTTCATGTGCCAGGTCCCTCTTGCCCAGCATGGGAGGCTCAGACACACGCATGAGTAGTTTTCAGGTTCTGTGCCCTAAATTAATATAGCATGCGTTTCGTTTTAAAAAGCCATGATTGAAGTCAAATTAGCGTATTTACCTTCAGTGCTCCCAGGGGAAGCGTGAGAGACTCGCAGAGGTGCGGTGGTGGCTTCCGCGTGTGGTGACGTGACGGCTGTTGGGGGGTGGCACTCGGCTCTCGGGACCTCCCGGGGCAGGCAGGCCTCGTGAGCGCTGGCCCCCAGCCTCCCCTGCACCTCCCCCGACCTGTGCAGGGGCCTTGGGCGGGGGTGGGGGCTTCTCCCTGGAGCAGGCAGAGGAGACTGGGCAGTGGGCTGTGCTACGGCCCCAAGGACTCATGACCCACTCACCCCACCGAGCTTGGCGGCTCTTTCCCCTGGGCTTTGCTCAGCCCCTGTGGGCAACACCCGGGGCCTGAGCCTAGGCCTTCGTCCTCCTCTCTTTGGCCTCAGCTTTCGGCCCAGGAGCATTTTGTCCTGAGTCTTGTCTGTGGATGCAGAGGCCTCATGTCCACTTCCAGGGTCCAGGTCTCAGGCCAAGTGAGCAAGTTCCTTCCCCACCCAGAGCCACAGTTTCCCCATCTGTAAAATGGGGTGATGGTATTTCTCCTAACCTTAAATTCAAAGAGGACATAGGACCTGGGAATTTAGGCTGTTGAAACAAAGCCTGGGGTGGTTGAGGGAGCCTCTTGCACACACAGACATGGTCTGCTTTTCTCATGGAAACTGGGTACTGAGCTCAAAGGGCCTGAGGTTTTCTGGATTAGGGCTTGTGGGAGCGAGAGTCCTGGGGGGCCCCGGGCTGCCCCACTGCAGGGTCGGGTGTGCCTGGTCCGTGGGCCTGTGGACACATGGTCTGTGGGCGGGCATCGCCCCCTCCCCAGTGCTATATTGTTTGAAAGTTGTACATGGGTTTTTCTTTATATGCAGCGCTGAAAGCTTTATGAGCAAAAAATTGTTAATAGAGTGATTGTATTTATCTGATTTTCTCCTTTAAAAAGCACACCTTTGTGTAATGAGTACAAAGCAACGTTTAAGCTCCTTGTTCGGTTCTCAAACTGCTTCCGCTCGTCTTTTATTACCATTTACGTGGGTGTTTTACGCACACTTGGCCAGGCCGCCTAAGAAAGCACAGCGATCTCAAGCGCACGGCGTTAAGTTGTTTTACAGCCAGCATACCTGTGTGACGGCGGTGACGGTGAAGGCTCAGCTCCCAGGCCCCACCCAGACCTCGAACCTCTAGCGCTCGGAAGAGCTTTGTTTGCTGTTCAGCTGCTGAGTCCTGCCTGATTCTTTGTGACCCATGGACTGAGCACTCTAGGCTCCTCTGTCGTCCACTGTCTTCTGGAGTTTGCTCAGATTCATGTCCATCGAGTCGGTGATGCCATCCAGCCATCTCATCCTCTGCCGCCCCCTTCTCCTCTTGCCTTCAGTCTTTCCCAGCATCAGGGTCTTTTCCAAGGAGTCCACTCTTTGCATCACATGATGGTAGAGCTCACTGCTCTTGAACCTCCTGTAGAGAGGGCCCGGCTTCTTCTCAGCGTGGAGACTGAGATGTGTCCCACAGGCAGGAGTCTGGAGGGTTCCTGGTAGATGATGTTGCAGAGGGCTCGTCCACAATTTCAGTATCTAATCTCCTGAGGACCCAGCATCTTTTTCGCCTCGGGGCTTTTGTGGACACCCTCTGCTAGGGAGGTCCCAGGTGTGAGTGCTGGGTGAACACCTGGGGGGGAGGGGAGGGGCCAGGACACAGGTGTTTGTGGCTGACCCCGCCCAGGACAGGTGCGCAGCGCCGCCTGGGTCTATTTGCATCCCTGTGACAGGTGCCCTGCCTGCCTGCTGTGGTCTTCTCTTTGTGAGCCCCATTCAGGTCTTTGCCCTCCTCCCCCTTCCTGAGCCTCCCTTTCTTTGATTGACTTACAGAATTTTTAGATATTCTGAGCACACAGCCTCTGTGTTAAAAGCATTGCAAATACCTCCTCCCTGCGGCCTTTTCACTCTCAATGGTGGACTTTTTGTTTATCAACAGATTCCCTTCCTTTTTAAGTGAAAGTGAAGTGTTAGTTGCTCAGTCGAGTCTGACTCTTTGTGACCCCATGGACTATAGCCCGCCAGGCTCCTCTGTCTATGGAACTGTCCAGGCAAGAATACTGGAGTGGGTAGCCATTCCCTTCTCCAGAGGATCTTCCTGACCCAAGGATTGAACCTGGGTCCCCTTAAGGCTGAGTAATATTTTTTCATGGTTTGCGTAGGAAAGCTTGCTCAAAGAGCATTTGAGGAACTGTGTGTATTTATAGTCCCTGAGGAAGGAGTGTTGCACTCAGACTGTTCAGTTAGTTACACAATTGCTGAGGGTCCCCCAGACAAGGACACCCGCCCCTTTGGGACTCTCTCTGCTCCTGGGCAGAGATCACCAGCTGCATGTCTCTAGGGCACCACCTTGTTGAAGAGTTAGCACGTCACAGGGTCTGGGATGCGGGCAGTGTGAGACAGTATCCCAGCAGAGGGACCTCGGGCCCCTGAAGAATGAAACAAGCCTGGTGGCCTCATCAGGCGGTCCCTCCTGGGACATGGAAAGGTCACAGCCACTCTTTACCGCATTCCCAAGTTTTTGACAATTGTTCAGCCTCCGTTTGTGATCATAATTTCCAAGTATAGTTTTTAGAAGTAGGTTTCATGTTCTGATTCATAACACGCCATGGTTAAGAGGAGCCCCAGAGCAGTTGGGCTCTGGGCAACTACTGAAGCTGCTCGGTTTCTCTGCGTTTCACAAGGGAGCTCTGATCCATTTTCAGGAACCTCACTCACTGCAGAGGTGGGTTTCTGTTCTTGTGATCGCCACCCGCCCGCCCCCGTCCTGGAGCTCGGGAGCCCATGCATTTTGCCAGTGTGGCTTTCGGGTTAGGCTCAGCCGCCCAGCTCTCAGGGAGTGAAAGAGGCCAGATTCCCATGGAACCGCTGCCAATAGCTACATTGCCATGAAAGGTAAAGGGACTCTGCAAAAGTATTTGTTTCTGAACTCTGAAGCCTCGGGGAGAGGGCACACAGTGTCCAGAACATTTTGTGTAGCCTATAGAAGTGAATCTGCTGCGTGGAGGGCCCCAGCCGCATCGGGGCAGAAGAGGAGGGTTTTCTTCCCCAGCATTCCCAGACCAGCCCCGCATTAGGTCTCGCTCACTGTGGATCTTGGTCAGCAGCCCGTCCCTTGTGGACATCATGGTGTCTGGAAACCTCCTGCTTCACTGGTGGGGTGACGGCTGTCTAAGGGCGAGCCGGTGCAGGGCGCCTCCGTGGGAGATGACTGCGGGCAAGCATCATTTTGTGGACAACCCTCTTCTGGCCTGCAGCTTCCAGGGGGCAGAAGCTACCTGTGGATGACCGGATGGGATCAGCTCCTCTCACGGGGCAGCCAGCAGGGTCAGCCTGGGGGAGGGGACACTCTGCATGACCACTGAGTGGAACCGTAGTATGAGGTTTTGATCACTGTTTCCCTGAGTAAGAGCGTAAGTGGACGGTGAGGACAGATACTGGCGTGGAGCTCCTGGAAGGGAGCGTGAGGATTCTGTTCCTGTAGGGGCACTGGTTGGGCCACGCTGAGCCCGGGATGATCGCTCTGGATTCGATGCCTCTTCTGTGCACTTCTTCCTGTGGGTTGAGAAATACAGGGCAAACCACGTCAAACATTTCCCTGTTCATCGGCTGAAAACACGCTTGTGATGGACTCTGGGAAACTGCAGATGTAAAATCTGACTTCGTGTATTTCAGGGTCTGATTTGGGGGAAATGAAGTCGGTTTTGTTATGAGGAGAGACGTGGATATTCGATCAATGGGACAAGGCATGGCTTTAGCTTGGCTGCCTGTTAGTTGGAAGGATGGTACATTTAGAAAAATAATGTTAGAAATGAGTAACACCTTTATAAGGATCCCTAACTGCTTTGGGAGTGGAGATTGTTAATTTTTTTAAAATGTTGTGGCTGGTGCAAAGTACTGGCAGTTATGGTGGGGCAACTTGGACCAGCCGTCAGGGCAGCGGTGAAGCCCCTTTCCCGGTCACCTCGTCTTGCAGGGTGATGGACCCTACCTAATACCAGCACCAGCTGTCATCTTCACTCGACATCTAGGAACAAGCCCGTCAAAGCCGAGCAAATCATGCCCAGATTTTAACATTTCATGGCTTCTTTTCAGACTTATCCTGTCCAGGTATTATGTGTGTGTTAGTCGCTCAGTCGTGTCCAACTCTCTGCGACCCCATGAACTATAGCCCGCCAAGCTCCTCTGTCCATGGGATTTCCCAGGCAAGAATGCTGGAGGGTTGCCATTTCCTTCTCCAGGGGATCTTCCCGACCCAGAGATCAAACCCAGGTCTTCTGCCATTGCAGGCAGATTCTTTACCATCTGAGCCACCTGGGCATTATAAATGCAGGGAAATGTTATTCTCTGTGGACCTCCCACAGCGCTCCCTGTACTCATCCTCGTTTTTATCTGTCCCTTTTCACTTGCTGGAGCAACCAGACATTTCACTTTTGGGCAGAATGACACACCCTTCAATATGCCCCCAGCTTCTTGGCCACCGCCGTGCCTGCTAACGAGGTCGCTCAGTCGTGTCCGACTCTTTGCGACCCCATGGACTGTAGCCTACCAGGCTCCTCCGTCCACGGGGTTTTTCAGGCAAGAGTACTGGAGTGGGTTAGGGGATATTCCCAACCCAGGGATCGAACCCGGGTCTCCCGCATTGCAGGCAGACGCTTTACCATCTGAGCCACCAAGGAAGTGCCTGCTAGTAGCCCCCTTAAAAAACAAAAGTGTTTAATTATTTACTTATTTGACTGCCCTGGGTCTTAATTGCTGCATGCAAACTCTTAGGTGTGGCCTCTGGGCTCACGCTGTGTTAGAATGGCCAGATACGTGGGCGTGGGATCTGGTGAACACATGTAAGAAGCAGAGTGTGTCTGAAAGCCCGGCTTATTGAGGGTTTGGATCCTGTGCTTACAAATTATCCAACTATTTAAACATCAGTAGTTAATTCAATTTAATGTCAGTATGGGGTGTTCGCTGCTGGCTCGGCAGTAAAGAATCCACCTGCAATGCAGGAGCCACAGGAGACATGTGTTCAGTCCCTGGGTTGGAAGATCCCCTGGAGGAGGGCATGGCAGCTCACTCCAGAATTCTTGCCGGGAGAATCCCACAGGCAGAGGAGCCTGGCGGGCTACAGTCCATGGGGTCTCAAAGAGTCGGACGTAGCACACTCGCTTAGGGTGTTAGGATGAATGAGGATCTGGGGAATTTTAAGTTGGTAGACCACTCAGTTCCTGCTTTCTTTTTAGCTTTGTATTTTGAGATTATAGATCACATGCTGTTGTGAATAGTACAGAATGGATGGATGAACGGAAGTGGCCCATCCCTGTGATGGAGTCTTATTTGACCGAGGAAAGGAGTGCAGTCCCCTTGAAATGGGCGAATCTTAGTGTGTGAGTGGTGTCTTGATAAAGCTGGCATCAAGAAAGACAACTGAGAGACACAGCGGACCCTTTGTGGGGATGCCTGGGCTGCCGTTTCGTAGCCCCCCACGCCTCCTGCCTCCCACCCCTCCTGGGCTGTGACAGCCACCAGCACCTCCCGTCTGTGTTTCAGTAAGTGGTCCTTCTCTTCCTCGCCCCCCTTGCCAGCATTTGGTGTGTCTGTTTTTCATTTCAGTCATTCTGATAGGCCTGCAGTGCGTCTCGTAGTGATTTGCATTTCCTGGATGGCTAAGGCGGTGGACATCTCTCATGGGCTAATTTTCATCTGTGTGCCCTCTTTCATGAGGTGTGGCCATCCCTGGGGGCTCAGACAGTAAAGAATCTGCCTGCAGTGCAGGAGACTCAGGGTTGATCCCCGGGTCGGGAAGATCCCCTGGAGAAGGGAATGGCAACCCACTCCAGTATTCTTGTCTGGAGAATCCCATGGACAGAGGAGCCTGGCAGACTGCAGTTCATGGGGTTGCAGAGAAATAGACATGCCTGAGCGACTAACACTTTCACTTTTCACTTTCATCCATGACTTTAGCCAATTTTTATTTTTTTTCCAGCACATGTGTATGTATTGTTGTTGTTCAGTCGCTAAGTCACGTCTGACTCTGTGACCCCATGGACTGCAACGTGGCAGGCTTCCCGGGCCTTCATTACCTCCGAGAGCTTGCTCAAACTCATGTCCATTGAGTTGGTGATGCCATCCAACCATCTCATTCTCTGCCACCCCTCTTCTCCTTCTGCCCTCAGTCTTTCTCAGCATCAGGGTCTTTTCCAGTGAGTCAGCTCTTCGCATCAGGTGGCCAGAGTTTTGGAGTTTCAGCTTCAGCATCAGTCCTTCCAATGAATATTCAGGACTGATTTCCTTTAGGGTGCACTGGTTTGATCTCCTAGCTGTCCAAGGATGTGTATATGTATACCATTTATTTTAAAAACTGGGTTCTGAGCATACATTTGGTTTTACACTTTGATGTCTTCACATAACATGTTACAGTTTTCTTTCGTGTTGTCAATATTCTTCTGTGATTTTTCTTTAATTGAAGTATAAGTTGGTTTATGGTATTGTGTTAGTTCCTGACGTACTGCACAGTGTTACATATATTATTTTTCCATTGTGGTTTATTGTGAGACATTTTAATATATTCTTTTGTCATATTCTTTTCCATCACGGTTTATTATGAGATACTGGATGTGGTCCCCTTGCTATGCACTAGGAACTTGCTGTCTGTCTGTCTTGTATACAGTAGTTTGTGTTTGCTGGTTCTGTGCTCCCGGCCCAGCCCTCCCCAGACCCCCCCGCCTTGGCGTCCACAAGTCTTTTCTTTGTGAGTCTGCTTCTGTTTTGAAAATAAGTTTATTTATTTTGAAAATAAGTGTCATGTTTTAGATTCCACAAGTGATGTCATATAACACTGTCTGTCTCTGAGTGACTCGAGTCACTGTCTGATGAGCTCTAGATCCATCCGTGTCGCTGCAGATAACACTCCTTCTTTCTCTTTGTGGCTGAGTGGAACTGCGTCGAGTACGTGTAGCACCTCTTCATCCGCTCCTCTGTCGATGGTCGTTTAGGTCGCTTCCGTGTCTTGGCTGCTGTGAACACTGGGGTGCACGTGTCTTTTCGAGTTAGGATTTTGTCTGGGTGTAAGCCCAGGAGTGGGCTTGCTGGATCGTGTGGAAACTCTGTTTTCAGTTTTTTAAGAAGCTTCCATACTGTTTTCCATCACTGGCTATACCAGTTTATATTCGCACCAATGGTGTAAGGGGGTTTCCTTTTCTCCACACCCTCTCCAGATTTGTGTGTAGATTTTTTGATGATAGCCATTCTTGCTGGAGACTAGTGGAGTGCAAGGATATCAAACCAGTCCATCCTAAAGGAAATCAGTCCTGAATATTCATTGGAAGTACTGATGCTAAAGCTGAAACTCCAAAACTTTGGCTACCTGATGCGAAGAGCCGACTCATTGGAAAAGACCCTGATGCTGGGAAAGACTGAGGGCAGGAGGAGAAGGGGATGACAGAGGATGAGATGGTTGGATGGCATCACCCACTCGATGGACATGAGTTTGAGTGAACTCCAGGAGTTGGTGATGGACAGGGAGGCCTGGCATGCTCCAGTCCATGGGGTTGCAAAGAGTCAGACACGACTGAGCAGCTGAACTGAATTGCTTCTGACTGGTGTGAGGTGATCCCTCCTTGTAGCTTTGACTTGCACTGCTCATAGTTAGCGATGTTGGGCATCTTTTCGTGCGTCTGTTCGCCATCTGTATTTCTTCTTTGGAAAATGTCTGCTTAGGTCCTCTGCCCACGTTTCGATTGTTCCTTTTTGTTGTTGTTGCTACCGAGTTGTGTGAACTGTTTGTATATGTTGGAACTTAACCCCTTGGGGGTAGCATCATTGGCAGATGTTTTCTCCCATTCTGTAGGTTGTCTTTTCATTTTGTTTATGGTTTCTTTTGCTGTGCAAAAGCTTTTGAATTTGGTTAGGCCCCATTTGCTTACTTTTGCTTTTATGGAGAGACTGACATCGTAAGATATGGCTGTGATTTATGTCAGAGAACGTTTTGCCTATGTCCTCCTCTGTGTCTTGTATTTTTGTACATGGTGTGAGTATGTTCTAACTTCATTGATTTACATGTGGCTGTCCAGCTTTCTGGGCTTCCCAGGTGGCTCAGTGGTAAAGGATCCTCCTGCAGTGCAGAAAACGCAGGACACCTGAGTTCAATCCCTGGGTCAGGAAGATCCCCTGGAGGAGAAAAGGACAACCCACTCCAGTATTCTTGCCTGGAAAATCACATGGACAGAGGAGCCTGGTGGGCTACGGTCCATGGGGTTGCAAGAGTCGGACATGACTTAGCAACTAAACCACCATAGTCAGTTAACCTATGACAAAGGAGACAAGAGTGGACAGTAGGAAAAAAAAAAGAATGTAAAATGGGAAAAAGACAGTCTCTTTAATGAAAGATGCTGGGAAAGCTGGATGTGCTTGCAAGCTCAGTTACTCAGTTATGTCAGACTCTTTGCCACCCCATGGACTGTAGCCCACCAGGCTTCTCTTTGCATAAGGTGTTCCAGGCAAGAATACTGGAGTGGGTTGCCATTTCCGTCTCTAGCGGAGTCTTCTGGACCCAGGAGTCGAACCTGGGTCTCCTGCGTTGCAGACAGATTCTTTACCAACTGAGCTTACTGATTATTTGATTACTGTTTGAACTTACTTGATTACTATTGCTTTGTAGGATTGTCTGAAGCTGCAAGGGTTATGCCTCCAGCTTTGTCCTTTTTCCTCAGGACTGCTTTGGCAATTCTGGGTCTTTTATGGTTCCATATAAATTGTAGGATTATTTCTTCTAGTTTTGTGAAAAATATCATGGGTGATTTGATAGGACTCACATTAAGTCCATAGATTGGATAGTATGGCCATTTTAACAGTATTAATTCTTCCAATCCAAGAGCATGGGATATTTCTCCATTTCTTTGAGTCATCTTTGATTTCCTTTATCCATGTTTTACAGTTCTTAGCATGTGAGTGTTTGACTTTCTTGGTCAGGTTTATTCCTAAGTATTATTTTTTGGATGCAATTTTTAAAGTGATTTTTTTTTTTTACTTTCCCTTTCTGATATTACATTGTCAGTATAAAGAAATGCAAGAGATTTCTGTATTTTAATCTTATATCCTGCTGCCTCGCTGAATTTGTTGATCGTTTCTAGCACTTTTTGTGCGGCGTCTTAGGGTTTTCTGTATGGAAAACCACGTGTAGTGTAATGTTATCTGTGCATGGTGACAGTTTTGCCTCCTTCCTTCCAGTCTTGATGCCTTTTATTTATTTTTCTTGTCCTGACTGCTGTGGCGAGGACCTCCAATACTGTGTTGAATAGAAGTAGTGAGAGCGTGCATCCTTGTCTTGGTCCATATTGGGTTTTTTTAACATTCTTGCAATGAGGGGTTCCAAGCAGAAGCTTTAAATTTGGGTCAAGTAGTCAAGTTTATCAGTTTTTCGTTACAGAAAAAGTATTTGCATTGTCCTGGATCCCAGAGAGGCTCCCCTGTGCTCTCTTCTAGTTTTAAGTCATACATTTAGGCTCTGATCCGTTCTGGATGAATTTTTGTGTCAGTATGACATTTACGTTGAGGGTCACTTCTTTTTTTTTTGGCCACTGGGTATGGTGTTGCTCCACCACCGCTTGCTGAGAGGTTGTCTGTCCTTCACTGATTGGTCTGTGTCTTTGTAAAACATCAGTGGGGCATGTCTGTGGGTCTGTCTTGGGGTTTCCGTATTCTGTTTGTTGGCCTGTCTCTCCTCATACAGTCTTGATTACTGTAAGTAATCAAGTAAGTCTTAAAATCAGGTAGACTGATTCCTCCCACGTAATTCTTTTCCAAAAGGGTCCTAGCTATTCCACTTCTGTGACCTTTTTATATGAATTTTAGAATTATCTTGTCTATGGTTACAAAAAATGTTGCTCGGATTTTGAAAGGAATTGTGTTAAACCTGTGTATCAGTTTTGGGAGAGCTGACGTCTTTGCTGCGTTGAGTCTTTCAATCTGTGAGGATGGCATGTCTCTCCGTTTATGTAGACCTAGATTTCTTTCATCAGGAGTTTGTAGTTTTCAGCATGTGAGTCCTGTACGTGTTTTGTTAGATGTACATGTAGGTATATTTTTCTGTGTGTGATTGTAGGTGGTATTGCATTCTTAATTTTAGTAATTGCTAGTACATGGAACGGCAGTTGATCTTATATCCTGTGACCTTGACAGTCACTTACTTGTTCTAGTAGTTTTTGGTAGATTCCCTGGGATTGTCTACCAAGACATCCCTGTCATCTGCAAACAGGGACACGGTTATTTCTTCCTTCCAATCTGTGTGCATTTTCTTGCCTCATCTCACTGTGTTGAGTAAGAGTGGTGAGCAGGCATCCTTGCTGTGTTCCCCATCTTGAGGAGAAAGCGTTAACTGTAAGATTTTTGTAGATGCTCTGTATCGAGTTCAGGAAGTTCTCTGAGAGATTTTTATCATGGATAGATGTTGAGTATTTTCACAGCTTTCTTATGCATTGAATGATATTTTCATGTGGTTTCACTGATTTTCAGATATTGGACCAGCTTGCATCCCTGGAATAAATCCCACTTGATTGGGATATATAATTCCTCTTACATGTTGGTAATCTCTATTTGTTAATACTTTGTTGAGGAGGGCTTCTCTCATAGCTCAGTTGGTAAAGAATCCACCTGCAACGCAGGAAACCCCAGTTCTATTCTTGGGTCAGGGAGATCCACTGGAGAAGGGATACAGTAACCACTCCAGTGTTCTTGGGCTTCCCTGGCGGCTCAGCTGGTAAAGAATCCGTCTGCAATGTAGGAGACCTGGTTTCAACCCCTGGGCTCCACGGTCTGTAATGATATCACCTGAAACATTTCTTATATTGGTGATTTGTCTTTTTTCTCTTTTTTCTTTGTCAGTTTTGCTAGAGGCTTTCCAATTTGATTGATCTTTTCAGAGAACCAGCTCTTCATTTCATTGATTTTTTTTCTCCCCTCTATTGATTTTCTGTTTTCAGTTTCATTGATTTCTATTTTTATCATTATTTTTCTTCCTTCTGCTTGTTTTGGGTTTGTTTTGTTCTTTTTTTGAGTTCTTGAGACGAGAGCTTATTGATTTCAAACTTTTCCTTCTTTCTAGTACATGAACTTAGTGCTATAAATTCTCCTTATGGCTCTTAAGTGGTGTCCCACAGGTTTTGGGATATTATATTTTCATTTTCTTTTAATGTGATTTTCTTGAGACTTCCTCTCTGACGTCGGATGACTTAGAGGAGTGTTGCTTGTTTCCAGGTGTTTGGAGATTTTCCTGTTGCTTTTCTGTTACTGATTTCCTGTTCGAGCCTGTTGCGCTTGGAGAGCACAGTCTGCATGGTTCCGGTTCTTTTCGTTTTCTTGCAGTTTTTTTTCCTGGCCCAGAATATGGACTATCTCGGTGTAAGTTTCATAGGTACTTGAAGAGAATGTGTCTTCTGCTGTTTTGGGGTGGATAGTTTGTAAATGTTGCTTAGATCCTATTAGTTGATGCTCAGTTCTCTGTATCTTTGTGGATTAATTATCTA
Organism: Bison bison bison; assembly: GCF_000754665.1. Classification (NCBI taxonomy): domain Eukaryota; kingdom Metazoa; phylum Chordata; class Mammalia; order Artiodactyla; family Bovidae; genus Bison; species Bison bison. The sequence continues at coordinate 43,595 of NW_011491238.1, read as the reverse complement.
GGTCTATCGTGGAGGAACCTGGCAGGCTACAGTTCATGGCCTGCAAAGAGTTGGACACGACAGAGCGACTCTGCTGATCTGATGATCAGTTGTTCAAGCGAGTTTTGAAGTCCTCAACTCTAATTGTGGATTTGTCTTTTTTTCCCCCAGTTCTGCCTGTTGCGCTTCACATATTTTGCTGTTGTGTTGTCTGGCACACACATAAGATTGCTATGTGGTCTCAGAGATTAACAATTCCTCAACCACCGTGAAATGTCCCTCTATGTCTCTGATAATTTTCTTTGTTCTGAAATGTTTTATTGGATATCGATAAGACTCTTGAGAGTCCCTTGGACTGCAAGGAGATCCAACCAGTCCATTCTGAAGGAGATCAGCCCTGGGATTTCTTTGGAAGGAATGATGCTGAAGCTGAAACTCTAGTACTTTGGCCACCTCATGCGAAGGATTGACTCATTGGAAAAGACTCTGATGCTGGGAGGGATTGGGGGCAGGAGGAGAAGGGGACGACAGAGGATGAGATGGCTGGATGGCATCACTGACTCGATGGACGTGAGTCTGGGTGAACTCCGGGAGTCGGTGATGGACAGGGAGGCCTGGCGTGCTGCGATTCATGGGGTCGCAGAGTCGGACACGACTGAGCGACTGAACTGATCTGATCTGATGGCACCTTTGTTTTCTTTTCTTTTCGGGAGGTGCAAGGGGGGCGTGCCGCAAAGTGTGTGGGCTCCTAGTTCTCCACTCGGGGATCAGACCCGTGCCCCCTGCAGGGGAAGCGCAGAGTCGTAACCCCTGGACCACCAGGGAATTCCTCATCTTTGTTTTCTTTTATGATTGTTGCACGATTTGTCTTTTTCTATCCCTTTTTATTTTTTAATATTTTGAAGTTTTATTGAAATACAGTTGGTCATCAGTGCTGGACTGGTTTCAGGTATACAGCAAAGTTACTGGTTTATTTTTGGTGGCTCTGGGTCTTGGTTGCTGTATATGGACTACTTTCTAATTGAGGTGCATGGGCTCCGGCTCTCAGGCACGGGCCCAGCAATCTCGGCACATGGGGTTACTTGCCCCAGACACGTGGGGTCTTCCTGAACCGGGGATTGACCCTCTGCATTGGCAGGCGAATTCCTAACCACTGGACCACCAGGGAAGTCCCTATATATACTTTTTAAACTTGCCTTTATCGTTATACTTGAAGTGAGTTTCTTGTTGACAGCATATTATTGAGTCTAAAAAAAAAATCTGCCAGATCTCTGTCTTTTAATTGGTCTATATAGCTCATTTACATTTAATGGAATTATTGATATGTCAGGGCTTAAATCTACTATTTTATTTTTTGATTCTGTTTGTTTCTCTGTTTGATCCTGTTTGTTTCTTGATTATTTCTCTGTTTTTTTTCTCTTGCCTTCCAGTGGGTCACTTGAATGTTTTATAAAATTTTATTTTGATGTATCTGTGTTTTAGTAACAGCTCGATTGAAATATGATTCCATACCATGTAAACTTCAGTGGTTTCTAGTCTGTTAAGAGTTGTGTAACCATCACCACGATCAATTTTAGAACATTTTCATCACTCCAGAAAGAAGCCCCGTGCTTTCATCAGTCACTCTCATTTCCTCCATCCCTCCCTAACCTTCACTGCTCCTAGTTCTTGGCAAACACTGGTCTCCTTTATGTCTCCATAAATGGCCTGTTCTGGACATTTCCTATAAATGGAATCATATAACGTGCAGCCTTGTTTGTCTGGTTTTCTCACTTACCAGCATCTTTTTGAGGTTCACCAATGTTTCATGCACTGGAGAAGAAGGAAACGGCAACCCACTCCAGTGTTCTTGCCTGGAGAATCCCAGGGACGGGAGAGCCTGGTGGGCTGCGTCTATGGGGTCTCGCAGAGTCAGACACGACTGAAGCGACTTAGCAGCGGCAGCAGCAGCAGCATGTTGTAGCATGAATCAGTACTTCATTCTTTTTCATGGTGAGCAATATATTACCATACTGAGAGACCACATTTTGTTTATCCATTTGCCCGTTGATGGACATTTCGTGTTGTTTCCAGTTTTTGGCCGTTATGAGTAGTGGTGCTGTGAGCATTCATGCACAAGTTTTTGCATGAACATATGTGTTCACTTCTTCTGGGTAGATACCTAGGAGTGGAATTGCTTGGTCACGTGTTAACTCTGTGTTCAGCCTTTCGAAGAACTGTCAGACTGTTTTCCGAAAATGGCTGTGCCGTTTTACAGTCCCACCACGTCATCACCAACAGTTTCCAACTGCCTTTTTTATTACAGCCATTCCAGTGAGCGTGTGGTGCTAGTTCACTGTGGTTCTAATTTGCATTTCTGTGATGGCTGCTCATGTTCAGTACCGTTTCGTGTGCGTGTTGGACGTTCATGTATTTCTCTGGAGACGTGTCTCTTTAGATGCTTTGTCCATTTTAAAATTCAGTTATTTGTCTTTTAATTGTGGAGTTGTCAGTTCGCTATATATTCTAGATACAAGTCTCTGGTCAGAAACATGACTTACCGATATGCCTTCCCATTCTTTGTCTTTTCACTTTCTTGAATGGTATTCTTTGAACCACAAAATTTTTTAATTTTTATGAAATCTAATTTATCTCTTTGTTTCCT
>NW_011491238.1:38045-40621 GCF_000754665.1 Bison bison bison | reverse complement strand
CAACATCTGCTGGATCATCAAAAAAGCAAGTGAGTTCCAGAAAAACATCTATTTCTGCTTTATTGACTATGCCAAAGCCTTTGACTGTGTGGATCACAATAAACTGTGGAAAATTCTGGAAGAGATGGGAATACCAGACCACCTGACCTGCCTCTTGAGAAACCTGTATGCAGGTCAGGAAGCAACAGTTAGAACTGGACATGGAACAACAGGCTGGTTCCAAATAGAAAACGAGTACATCAGGGCTGTATATTGTCACCCTGCTTATTTAACTTCTATGCAGAGTACATCATGAGAAACGCTGGGCTGGAGGAAGCACAAGCTGGAATCAAGATTGCCAGGATAAATATTAATAACCTCAGATATGCAGATGACACCACCCTTATGGCAGAAAGTGAAGAGGAACTAAAAAGCCTCTTGATGAAAGGGAAAGAGGAGAGTGAAAAAGTTGGCTTAAAACTCAACATTCAGAAAACGAAGATCATGGCATCTGGTCCCATCGCTTCATGGGAAATAGATGGGGAAACAGTGGAAACAGTGGCTGACTTTATTTTTCTGGGCTCCAAAATCACTGCAGATGGTGATTGCAGCCATGAAATTAAAAGACGCTTACTCCTTGGAAGGAAAGTTATGACCAACCTAGATAGCATATTCAAAAGCAGAGACGTTACTTTGCCAACAAAGGTCTGTCTAGTCAAGGCTATGGTTTTTCCAGTGGTGGATGTGAGAGTTGGACTGTGAAGAAAGCTGAGCACCGAAGAATTGATGCTTTAGAACTGTGGTGTTGGAGAAGACTCTTGAGAGTCCCTTGGACTGCAAGGAGATCCAACCAATCCACCCTAGTGGAGATCAGTCCTGAGTGTTCATTGGAAGGACTGATATTGAAGGTGAAACTCCAGTACTTTGGCCACCTCATGCGAAGAGTTGACTCACTGGAAAAGACCCTGATGCTGGGCAAGATTGAAGGCAGGAGGAGAAGGGGACGACAGAGGATGAGATGGTTGGATGGCATCACCGACTCAATGGACATGAGTTTGGGTGGACTCCGGGAGTTGGTGATGGACAGGGAGGCCTGGCATGCTGTGGTTCATGGGGTCACAAAGAGTCGGACATGACTAAGCGACTGAACTGAACCAATACCACACTATAGCTTTGTAGTAAGTTTTAAATTGGGAGGTATGAGTGCTCTAACTTTGTTTCTCCCCTACGAATTTTTTTGGCTGTTCTGAATCCCTTGCCTTTCCATATCAATTTTAGAATTAACTTGTCAGTTTCTACAGAGATGTCAGCTGGGATTTTGATTAGGAGTGCATTGACTTTGTCGATCAATTGGGGTAGTATTCCCATCTTAGCAATGTTACATCTAATCCATGAACATGAATACCTTTCCATTTATTTAAATCTGTAGTTTCTTTCAAAGTTTTCCCGTTTTCAAAGTGTAAGTTTTATACTGAAGTGAAGTGAAGTGAAAGTTGCTCAGTCATGTCCAACTCTTTGCAACCCCATGGGCTATACAGTCCATGGAATTCTCTGGGCCAGAATACCGGAGTGGGTAGCTTTTCCCTTCTCTAGGGGATCTTTCCAACCCAGGGATTGAACCCAGGTCTCCCGCAATCCAGGCGGATTCTTTGCCAGATGACCTACGAAGGAAGCCCAAGAATACTGGAGTGGGTAGCCTATCCCTTCTCCAGCGGATCTTCCTGACATAGGAGTTGAACTGGGGTCTCCTGCAGGTTCTTCAGGCAGGCAGATTCTTTACCAACTGAGCTATGAGAGAAGTTTCATACTACTTCTGTTGAATTTATTCTTAAGTATTTTACGCTTTTGATATCATTATGTATGGCATTTCTTATTGAATTTCATTTTCAGATTGTTCACTGTAGGTATATACAAATGCATTTGATTTTTTATCTATTGACCTTATATGCTGTGACCTTCAGTTCAGTTCAGTTGCTCAGTTGTGTCCGACTCTTTGCGACCCCATGAATCGCAGCACGCCAGGCCTCCCTGTCCATCACCAACTCCTGGAGTTCAGTCAAACTCACAACCATCAAGTCAGTGATGCCATCCAGCCATCTCATCCTCTGTAGGCCCCTTCTCCTCCTGCCCCCAATCCCTCGCAGCATCAGAGTCTTTTCCAATGAGTCAACTCTTTGCATGAGGTGGCCAAAGTACTGGAGTTTCAGCTTTAGCATCCTTTCTTCCAAATAATTCCCAGGGCTGATCTCCTTCAGAATGGACTGGTTGGATCTCCTTGCAGTCCAAGGGACTCTCAGGAGTCTTCTCCAACACCACAGTTCAAAAGCATCAATTCTTCGGCTCTCAGCTTTCTTCACAGTCCAACTCTCACATCCATACATGACCACAGGAAAAACGATAGCCTTGACTAGACAGACCTTTATTGGCAAAGTAATGTCTCTGCTTTTGAATATGCTATCTAGGTTGGTCATAACTTTCCTTCCAAGGAGTAAGCATCTTTTAATTTCATGGCTGCAATCACCATCTGCAGTGGTTTTGGAGCCCAGAAAAAGTAAAGTCAGCCACTGTTTCGCCATCTATTTCCCATGAAGCGATGG
>NW_011491238.1:34573-37430 GCF_000754665.1 Bison bison bison | reverse complement strand
AGCGTGTGAGATGAGTGCAATTGTGCGGTAGTTTGAGCATTCTTTGGCATTGCCTTGCTTTGGGATTGGAATGAAAACTGCCCTTTTCCAGTCCTGTGGCCACTGCTGAGTTTTCCAAATGTGCTGGCATATTGAGTGCAGCACTTTCACAGCATCATCTTTCAGGATTTGAAATAGCTCAACTGGAATTCCATCACCTCCACTAGCTTTGTTCGTAGTGATGCCTTCTAAGGCCCACTTGACTTCACAGTCCAGGATGTCTGGCTCTAGGTCAGTGATCACACCATCGTGATTATCTGGGTCGTGAAGATCTTTTTTGTATGCCGTTCCCTTGCTGAACCTGTTGCTCAGTCCTAATAGTCTTTTGGTTGATTCCTTAGCATTTTCTTTGTAGAAGATCACGTGAACTGAGATGGGTGTTCTTTCCCCTTTCTAACTACATGTCTGTCATTTCCTTGTCTGGCCTGACTTCTCTTAGGTGGACGTGGAGCTTCTGCCGTGTTGGCCTCCTCCCCTTGTCCCTTCTGTTAGGGGGGAGAGTGCAGTGTCTCGCCTTGGGGTGTGGCGTCACTTTGGGGTTTTTCTCGGACGTCCTCCATCAGATTGAGTGCCCCCCTTGCCAGCTGGTTGAATATTTTTTAGGTGCAGAGTGTTTTTGTGTGTTGTTTATCTCTTACGAGTTTTCAGATGACAGATGTTAGAATTGTCTTGACAGAGGGTTTCTTCTTTGTTTTGGTTTTGTGTTGTTATTGTTTTTATCTGTCAGAGGTTTTAAAGCAACACTGCAGCATTCCAGTATTGCATATTGAAAACTAACTTTGATGCCCGTTTGTCAGAATTCCACAGGGTAGTTGACTTTATCACTTTATGATTTTTGTAATCTTGAGCATCACGTGGAAGTGATGCTAGCATCTCTGGTTGAAACAGTATATGGAGTTTAAGAAATTCAGAGTAACTGCTTCCGTCATGAAAAAAACACATCCAGATCGTTAAAGTGAAATATGCGCTGGATTTATAAATCAGGGCAATGACATCGTGTCGTCTTTTTAACCCATTATCAAAGCAGTCTCATTTGCCCAGGATTCCCCTTGATTGCAGAAATTTGAGGTATTACGAGATGCTTTTTGAGCTAGTGGTTTCTCTAAAAAGTGTCCCATCCCCCTTACACGCTAGGCTCTTTAAAATATTAGAAGTTTCTTTATGTTCCAGGAAATCTGAAAACATTTGGCTTATAAAACTGGTCATTCTCTATTAGCAAGTAAGGATACAGCTCTTTAAGAGAGTCTGTAATTCTTGGACACCTTTCAGAGGTAGGAAAAAGTTCTGCCTTCATTGTGAGGACAGGGCTTCCCTCGAGACTGGGGAGGCCACTCCTTCAGCCACAGGTCAGAAGTAAACACTGTCCTCGATGCAGAAAAGGGACGTTGCCCAAACCACACATTAGGGCACCGGCAGAGTGAGGGACTTTGCCAGCAACCCGCTCGACCTGCTTCTGCAGGTGAGTCCACCCGGCACCTGTCACGTGAAGCATTTAAAGATGGTAGACAGGATGTTTGTACAGATGTTGAGTGGCTTCACAGTGTGTGGGATCCTCCTGGATCAGGGATAGAACCCGTGTGTCCTGTGTCAGCAGGCGGATTCCTTGCCACCGGGCCACCAGGGAAGCCCAGGGGTATCTTTTCTATGGAGAAGAGTCTTTGAAATCTTTCCTGGACAAAAAAATGAACGAGTGTGCACATAGCTGGGCACAGCCTGGGCGGAATGCAAGCAGGCGGGTGAGTCTCCTGGACAGCGGGGGTCCTTGTCCTGGGGCAATCCCCTGCGTGGCCCCTGTGATGGTGAAGGGTCAAGCGTTCGACATTGTGCTTAATTTCCACGCTTTTGATAGTTCTCTGAACAGTCTGCCGTCCACCTAAAGTTGATGTTCGCGTGTCCCCCTGGGCTCGCCCCTCACCTGGCTGCCTGCCCGTCACGGGGCTGGCACAGCCTCACTCTCTGGCCTTTCCTGACCGGGTGGCGTTGGGGCCGGGGGCTGGGGTGGTCTCACAGGAGCAGTTGCGGCAGGGGCTCTGCCGTTCCCGCTGCCTCCAGCCTCTCGTGCAGGCTGAGGTGATGCCTCCATGGCCTGCCCACCCCCCATGAATATCAGCCTCTTGCTCTGTAGGGCAGAATAAGATCGAGTGAGGCGGGCTCCCAGTACCTGGGGATGTCAGATGCAGGCCCTTCTGTGGTCCCTGAGATGAGGGAGGCGCTCTCGGCCCGCTCCAGTTCCAGCCACCCGCCCCCACCCTGCCGCAGGAGACCGCCTGGCGTCTGGCAGGATGTGAGCGTGGTGGCCGTGGCTTCCAGGGCCATCGGGGGGCAGGCGGGGCTGGGGCGGGGCGAACCACTGGGGCCGCTTCCTCCCCCTGGCCCCCAGGGGAGGGTCTGTTCCATCCCGGAATGTGGTGGGACCGGCGGGCCTTGTCCCCACCTTGTGCAGCTCAGAATGCACAGGGTGACCCCAGGCCTGGGGATCTGGGGATGTCTCTGTGTCTTTCTGCCTGTCACTCACACTGATGCACACATACTCACACATATGGTCACACACGCACACGCACACATGTACTTACATGCCTGCGCACACATACTCACACGTGTGCATGCACACATGCATGTACTCACGCATGCACACACGTACACAACACACACACACATGCTCGCTCACACACATACATGTACCTACACGCACACACTTGCTCACACGTACTCACATGCATGCACACACGTGCACACATGCACACACACTCACACACACGCACATGCACAGGCACACCCCTCCCCACCCGCGGCTCCCCTCCACCTGTGCAGACCCCCA
>NW_011491238.1:27506-34021 GCF_000754665.1 Bison bison bison | reverse complement strand
CTGGTTTGTGGTTGAGATTCTCACGCTGGAGCAGGAGGATGACTGTGTTCAGCTTTTATTTGCCCCCCAGGATTCTGACTGCATTATCCGTATTTCCTTTAATTTGTGGGATTTCTAGTAAATGGGCTTAAAAATAGGTCTGGGCATGATGCCAGGCAGATGCGGGCAGCAGGCGTCTCTGCATCTTGCTAAAGGCAGTGGGGTAACCCCCGTGTCACCCACGCCTGGGCGTCCTGCAGGCTCCTTAGGGGGCCTTCCCACCATGCCCCAGGATGGGCAGGGGTGCGCAGCCCAGGGCCCTGACTCCAGGCTGCTTTCGGGGGCCCGGGACTGGGCTGAAGTTGTGCTGAGCACCAGTCTGTCCCCTGGGGCTGCCCAGGAAGCTGGGGGCCGGGATGAGGGGTGGGAGGCAGACGCCTGCCCTGATGGAGGCCGGGTCACCTGCCTCTGGCCCTGCTCCTCCTGGGCTCCCCTGTCCAGGTAACCCTCTGTCCCAGTTGCAGAGACCCTGAGATCTGGTGTCAGGGCCACCCATGGGGGTCCCAGACGCCCCTCTGGTGCCCACCTGTGGTGGCAGGGGCTGACAGGCTCTGAATGGCCCTGGGCATCTGCTCCGAAACCCTGCTCTGTGTCTCCTGCAGACAGGACTGGGCCTAGGGGGCAGCGCCAAGGCCGCCCCAGGCCTCTCCTGCCCGTGCAGGACTGGAGCCTCCCGGGGCTCAGGGAACCCGCTGTCCCCTCCAGTCCTGTCCCCACGCCCTTCCATGGCTTGATGCTCTGCCAGAGATTCCCGGCTGCCCAGTTCTGTTCCCCCAAGCAGGCATCGCCCTGGGGCTGGGGCACACGGGCTCTGACTCTCCTCTGCCACGGAGTCAGGTTCTTCTGTAGAGCTGGTTGGGTGTGGAGGCAAGGGGAGCCCAGGATTGGGGCCCTGTGTGGGACGTCGAGCCAGGGGGCCCCAGGTGCGGGGGTGCAGGGAGGCCCGTTACCAGAACCCCTCAGTGGGACAGGCTGGCCGGCCTTGGGGCAGGGCTGGGGGGTCCCTGAGGTGCCACACGCATGTCCCCGGCCCTCTCGCTGTCTCTCTGCTTTAGGGCCACGTGGGTGAGCCTGGCTCAGGAGTGGCCTGGGACGCCGCTGCATAGCTCCAAGCCGGGGGTGGGGGGTGCCTGGACCCCTGCTACCCCCACAGCCACCCAGCCGGGAGGGTGGAGGTGGGGTGCCTGCGCCGTGGCCCCCATCTCAGTGTAATTGCTGCCCCCTGCCCCCCCGCCCCCGCCAGTAGCTGATTTAGTATTTCTGTGTCGGTCTGATTTACATTAGATTTTTAAGCATAATTAGAAATGCAGGGGAGCTTTGTGTCTTACCTCGACTATTTATGGCATGATATGCAGATGAAGAGAGCTATGAATATTAAAGACCGGAGTGTGTATGGAGGCGCTGTTGTTAATGAGCTGGGTGACCGGCCGGCCTGGCGCACTTGCCCCCCACCCTCCCGCCACCCAGACCTGGCTGCTCCAAGAGCCCTGCCGGCCCTCGGAGGGGACGTCGAGGTGCTATGGGGACCACAGCGGGGCAGCCAGCGCCTGAGGCCCAGCTCCCCATCCCGGGCAGCCCTTGCTCTCAGTCCGCGCCGCCCCACCCCGACCCTGCCCTGTGCCCTCGAGCCTGGGCACCTGGGGAGACCCTGCTTCAGCCCATGAGGGAGGAGAAGGAGCCGGGAGAAGGAGCCGTCTGCAGGTGCAGAGCCGGCTTTCTAAGTTATTAAACGATGCCTGAGGGGGACACTCTTCAAGCTTACGGTATTTAAATTACAAATACAGGTGGGAGAGATTGTCAGTTCTGTTCTAAACACTGCTTAATTCTTCACAAGCCTTCTGGACCCGCCGGTGGCCAGTCTGTGCACTCGGTGGGACCCTGGGTGTCCAGGCAGGCTCCTGGTGGGGGTGGCCACTGTCCTCCCGCTGGGCCGGCCATTGCTGTTTCTTTAGGTTCATGCCCTGTTCGTTTGGCTCCCGACCCCCGACCGGCACCAAAGTTGAAATGTCCGAGCGGAGGGTCAGAGGTTGGCCTGTTGGTGGCAGGAAGTCACCCTCACAGTGGCGTGTAGGATGGAGCTGGACCACCAGACCCCTAGTCTGGACCCTGGTCAGAGCCCACCGCATAGGCCACGAGCTGTGTGGTGCAGGGCCCTGCAGCCCACCCGATGGTGCGTCCACCCAGCCCCTGCCTGGCCCCCGGGGTCCCACAGCCAGTGGGGCCCTGGGCCCCCAGGGGGCTAGGGATCATTCTGGAGGGCCGGCCAACTGCACGCGTGCCCCTCTCTCTGAGGGCTGGCCCTGCCTCCTGGGGCAGCAGGGGAAGGGCTGGGAAGCACATTTCTGAATTTGCGGATTCTGGCAGGTTGCCCTTCTCTGTTTGAGAAAAAAAAAAAGCTTCCAGGCAAACATTTGTTAGTGCAGTTAAAACCGGCTTTTATGCTTGATGCCGGTCCAGGCTGTGGTCTGGGCGGAGGCTGCCCAGGTGCCTGGCGGAACCCAGGAGGCCTCTCGCCTCTGCCTATCGGGCTGGGGTGACCTGGGGTCGGGCTTGTTGGAGGTGGCGCCACAGCCGGGGACCCACGGGACCCTGAGGTTCGGAGGCCTGTGCATCCCCTCCCCTGGGCACCGGGGACTCTCGGACTGCCAGGCACAGAGGCTGAGGTCAGAGTCTCTTCTCTGCAGCAGAATCCTGGGGACCACGGGCACGTCCGGGCCTCGGTGCCGTCTCTGCCCAGCAGGGTCAGCCCCTTCCCGCCCCCGCCCGATGGCCTAAGTTGCCCAGGATGAGGGGTTTTGAAAGCAGGCAGCTGGTTGGGGGGTGGGTGATCAAGTGTAGTCCCGGCCGGGGGCCTGGGCAGGAAGCTCACCCTCTGGGTACCCCGGCTTCCTCATCCGCACCCACCTGGAGGAAATAGGGCTGGTAGCCAAGCACACAGGTGGGGACCAGGGGGAGAGGCTCCTGGCAGCTGACACCCCACCCAGAGCTTTGCTGCCCTGCCCCGGCCCTTCCATTAGCAGCCCCATGGCAGCCCAGCCCTGCCTGGGGAGGTATTAAAAGTTTAATGCAAACCTGAGGCTCACACTGAGTGGGACCTCGCCCACTTCTTGGGGGGCTGGCACGCCCGACTGGGCAGCCTTGCTTCACCCAGGCACCTGGGCCTCCCGAGGGTCAGCCCCCAGGCCGCTTCCTCCTTGCCCCTCTGAGAAGCAGAGCGTCAGCCAGGGACTGGAGCTGGAGTGTCAGAGAGCCAGCTAACTGGAGACTGGGCTGCAACCGAGAAGCCAGGCCATTGCTCCAGTGGCAGCTGGCCAGGGGGAGCCCTCCCCCGCCCCCCATGCTCTCCTGTGGCCCCCGGGTGGAGGCCTGAGTGTATTCCTGGGGCCCTGATGTGTCCACGTGTGTTCGTGCTGACTCAGGAACCTGCCCGCTGCCCTGCAGGACGGACGTGGTCCTGGTGGACATGACCACTGGGGCCTGGCCCTGACTCCGCAGTGCCCTGCCTTCTTGTCACCAGGCCGGCTGCCCCCCGACCCCTCCACCGAGGTCCTGAGGTGCAGGGCCTGGAGGCTGGGCAGTGGGGCTGCCAAGGGGATGGGCCCTGGGCTGGGGGCCGGAGGTGCTCCTTTTACTGCTTCCAGAATGTTCCTGGCACACCGGCCCCCCCTTCCCCTGCAGTGGGTGCCTTTAATGCCTGTGCATTTGCCAAGGTCCAGACCTCTGATTAGATTGGTAAAATTAAATCCTGCAAAATAATTTTTATTTAATGTAATTTATCTCGCCTCCCTTTCCCTCGCCGGTAACGATCCTGCAGAAATGACCCGTTGCGTTCCTCTGCCGTGCCCCTGCTGCGGGAGGCTCTCGGGTCAGGGTGGGTGGACTCCACACCCCCGCCCCAGATGCCCCTTCGGCCCCCGTGTGCGTGTGTGTCTGCACTTTTGGGGCCCGTACCCCCGCGTCCTTCTCTCGTCCACCTGGGGCCACGCTGCCTGCAAGGCGCCTGGTCATGCTCTGGTGGACGAGCCGTCATCCCAGGCCCAGCTCTCAGCCCTCCCTGAGGGAGGGCCCACAGAAGAGAATCCCCCCTGCCCCCCACTTCTTCCTTGGAAGCTCTTGGAGTCCGTGTGGAGTGGCACCCCACCCCCACCAAGGCTGGCACAGCTACATGGGCTGGACTCTGGCTTTGTGGCGTCAGGTTTCCCAAAGCGAGTTCCATTCTGAAGGGCCTTATGAGGGGGAGGGCTCCGTGGTGCAGTGGCTTTGAGGATGGCCGGGATGAGCGAAGTTAGGGGTCTCGGATGTTCCCTCCACATCTTCAGAACCTTCTGTAAGTAGCCAGCCCAGGAGTCCTGCTGCGAAGGGAAGAGAACAGGAGGGGAAACTGAGGCACAGAAGGAAGAGGCAGTCGTGTAGGGGTGAGAAGGGGAAGGCCCGCCCAGGTCCCCACCTCTCTCTTCTCTGCCCCTGCCCGCGGGCTGGCCCTGGGCTCGTCCTGCTTTCACGGCCCTGGGTGTGTAAACCAAGCCTTTATTTTATTCTTTTCTCCTAAAGTTCAGCTTTGTTCTCACTCCGGCCGAGGCTTCTAAGAAAGCAACCTGAAACCTGCTTGGGCTGGGCTGTCTGTCCCGGGCTGGGCGGCTGGGGCGGCCGCCTCACCCTCACAGGTGGCCTGAGGACACGGCAACAGCAGGGCTGGCTGTCCCTGTCCCTGGGGACCAGGTGGCTTGTCACCTCGCAGGGGAGAGTGGCGGCCCCTCTCTGGGCGAACGGTCTGGCTGCATCCCCAGGGGGAGGCCCGCGCAGCAGGGCTGGAGTGGTGGGGGCGGTCCCAGCAGGGAGCGTCACCAGATGGATTTTACACGTCACTTGTGCCAGGCTCCAGCTGGGCACTTTGCTAATAACGTCGTCTCCCTCAACCCCGCGGCCGCCTTAGGAAGGTGACCCTCACCCCCATCCCTGGCGGGCATCCTTTGCTAGATAGAGGCCACGGGATCTGCGTTCGAGGTGGCCGGGCACATGGAGCAGTGCCCAGTGGAACCAGGACGTGCTCTTGAAGGGGACAGCTCCATAGGCTGTCCCCTGCTCTCAGCTGGGGATCTGGCTGCTCCCTGCCCAGCCCTGGGCAGTTGAGACCCTCTGGGGCTAGTGCCCACTGCGCCTTTGCAGCCTCTGCCCACCCCTGCCCGGCTAGGTCACCCCTCCCCTCTCACAGCACAGGAGCCCCATCTGGCTCAGGAGACCCCACCATGGTCTTTGGGAGTCTCCCAGCAGTGGGTGCAGGGGGCCATGTCGGGGGCCTGTCCCCACTGTGGTGTGTGTTCCTGGGCAGCAGAGCTCGTCCCTTACTTAGCCCTCCCTGGCCATGCCCAGCACGGGGTTAAATGCCCATCAGGTGTCGGGCAGACCCACCGCAGCCTCACCAAGTTCCCGTGTGGCACTGGGAGGACTTCCCTGTGGAGGTGGCGCCTGAAGGTGGCAGGTCTGCTTGAGGAAGGGCCCGGCACGGCACAGGCAGGGGAGAGCTCATGGAGGGTGTGGCTCTCTCTGCTTCCTTGCCCATCACAGGTCCTGCTGTTCTTTGACCTGAGTGTCCCCCTGTTGACCCAGGTTGGCTTCCTCTGTGCCCAGTCTGCCCCGCTTTCTGTGGCTGAGTGGGCGCAGGGGCCCATGCCTGTGACTCCTCACCCGAGGCCCCAACCCTGCATCTTGGGGCCGGTGGGCTTCACCTAGGCTCCAGCGAAGGGGGACCACCAGAAGGACACCGGGAGCCCAGTCCGGGGGGGCCTGGTGATGCTATGGGCAGGGGACACGCGAGTGGAGGTGTGCAGACATGGGTGTCTGCGTGGACCCGCGGTGTGGCCGCGCCCCAGATGCAGAGGCCGCCAGGGGAGCCGACCGTGTAGGGAAGAAGGGTCCTCAGTGCCTCGCTGAGATGCGGCCGCCCCACATGAGCCTTGAGCTGGGGGAGGCCCAGCCAGACCCCACTGTCCTCAGCCCACGTGGCCCCCAGGTCCCCAGAGTGCCGAGCAGGCGCCGTTTCTGTGAACGCTGCCCACACATGCCTGCGTTGCCCTCACCCCAGAGTTGTCCTGGGCCCCATACAGGACACACAAAGCCGCCTCTGCGGCCGCTGCTCCCTGGGCGGGCTTCCCACACCTGGACTTCCTCCGGCTCTCCATTCGGCGGCTTTTCCTACCGTCTCTCTCTCTTGGAAGCCGAGCCCCATGGAGTGTGAATGGGAAGGCTCCAGATGGCCGTTTCCTTCCCTCCGGATGCCGCGGAGGGGACCATGCGGGATGCCGCCCTGATGGCCATGATGCTGGGCGCTGCAGGGACCAGGCCTGCCTTGGCCGTCTCCTGTCTCAGCCCAGCCCCTCCCTGCAGGTGGACGCCCCGTGGGTGGGCAGGCCAGCGGTCTGCCCATGGGCCCACAAAGCTGGGCAGCGGGGCGGGTTGGGGGGCACCGTCCTCTCTTC
>NW_011491238.1:26335-26973 GCF_000754665.1 Bison bison bison | reverse complement strand
CTGGCTCCTCTCTCTCTCTCTCTCTCTCCCCTCTTTCTGCTCCGTTTCCCTTCTTTCCCTCCCCTTCTGGGCTACCCTCTCTCACCAGCTTCTGCTCTCTCTCGGACCCCCTGGCCTCCCTGCCCCCTCGCGCGCCCCAGCCACCCCCCACCCCTTCCCAGGAGTCAGGCGGCTCTGCCAGCCCAGCAGACTGTTTGGAATAGTTTAAATGCTTTGACACTCTGGCTGTACTGGGTGGCAGGGTGGCAGTTTACTGGGTAATTCATATGCAAAACTGCACTATAAATTTCCAGGCTGTCTCAGTTGCCGTGGCACCACGAAGCGTCTCCCGCGTACAGTACAGTATTTCTGCCATCTTTGTTTGCATTGCAGTGAGTCATCAAAAGTCTGTCTTGTACCAACACCCGGAGCCGTGCATTCCTCTGGCACCAACACTCCACTGTTTTTTAAAGCCGGGGCTGGGAGCTGGCATTTACTTCGGCTCCCAAATCAAAGGCGGCTATTCATTCCCGAGAGCTGCCTGAATGTCCGTCTGCATCCGGCCTCTTCATTTGGATGCTGTGCGCTGCCCCGGAGAGCCGGGCTGGGTGCAGCTGAGCCGCGGCCCAGCCCCGCGCCGAGACTCGCGCCCCCCCGCC
>NW_011491238.1:25213-25438 GCF_000754665.1 Bison bison bison | reverse complement strand
TGTACCGGCTCTGACTGCGCGGAGTTGGGCCGGCCCTTCTCCGGCCCATCAGGCCCGGGGGAGTCTGGCCCCAGACCCCAGGGGCTGGCAGCACACCCCTGGCAGCATCTGAGCCCTGGCCGGGCCCTCCCCTGTCTCCCCCAGGACCCCTCTAGTCACCTGGGCTGGGAGCGAGCCAGCAGGGATTGGCTGGCAGCAGGAACCGGCGGGGTGGGGGTGGGGGGC
>NW_011491238.1:23009-25083 GCF_000754665.1 Bison bison bison | reverse complement strand
GGCAGGGGAGGTGGGCACTGGGGCAGAGCCGGGTGGTGCGGAGCATGGCCCGGCCGCTGGACGTCCAGGAGCCCAACCCTGACCTCCACACACACGCCCTGTCTCCTGCAGATGCGCCCCATCCGGCGGCTCCCTCGCTGAGAGTCTGAGGCCGGCCCCCTCGCCTCCCGCCATGTCGCAGATGCTGCACATCGAGATCCCCAACTTCGGGAACACTGTGCTCGGCTGCCTCAACGAGCAGCGTCTGCTGGGCCTCTACTGCGATGTTTCCATCGTGGTCAAGGGCCAGGCCTTCAAGGCCCATAGGGCCGTCCTGGCCGCCAGCAGCCTCTACTTCCGCGACCTGTTCAGCGGCAACAGCAAGAGCGCCTTCGAGCTGCCGGGCACGGTGCCGCCCGCCTGCTTCCAGCAGATCCTGTCCTTCTGCTACACGGGCAGGCTGACCATGGCGGCCAGTGAGCAGCTCGTGGTCATGTACACGGCCGGCTTCCTGCAGATCCAGCACATCGTGGAGCGCGGCACCGACCTCATGTTCAAGGTGAGCTCGCCCCACTGTGACTCGCAGACCACCATGATCGAGGACGCCAGCTCCGAGCCCCAGAGCCCCTGCAACCAGCTGCAGCCAGCCGCCGCGCCCCCCTACGTCGTGTCCCCCTCTGTGCCCATCCCGCTGCTGACCCGCGTCAAGCACGAAGCCCTGGAGCTGCCTCTGGCCGCCGGCCCGGGCCTGGCCCCCAAGCGCCCTCTGGAGACGGGGCCCCGGGATGGCGCAACGGTGGCCACCGGCTCGGCAGTGGCCGCGGGCACGGCCCCTCTCAAGCTGCCCCGCGTCTCCTACTACGGGGTGCCCAGCCTGGCCACCCTCATCCCCAGCATCCAGCAGGCGCCGTACTCCCAGGGGGAGCGGACCAGCCCCGGGGCCAGCAGCCTGCCCACCACGGACAGCCCCACCTCCTACCACAACGAGGAGGATGAGGAGGACGACGAGGCCTACGACACCATGGTGGAGGAGCAGTATGGTCAGATGTACATCAAGGCCACAGGCAGCTATGCAGGTAACTCACGGCGGCCCGGCCCCTGCCGCCACTGTGGCCTCCCGCCCACGGGTATGGCGGGGGCCCTCCAGGCACCTCCCGTGTGGGCACTGAGGCTGACCGGGCCTTACCCGTGGCCTCACAGCCTGGTGGGGAGATGGGCACGTCCCAGAGACGTGCAGGGGTCAGTCCCAGCTCAGACCAGACGAGCTGGGGGGAGCTGACCCTGAGGCTCAAGCAGGAATCGGGTCCCTCTTGCAAGGCCTTAGCTGAGGACTTTATACAAAGTCGACCCTGGGTGAGATGGGAGGCCCTGGAACAGTTCAGCTGCAGCGGAGCGCGTGGGCCAGGACCCGGGCTCTCTGGACAGGTGAAAATGACTGTGGGCCTTGGTGGACCAGGGACCTACCCAAGGGCTCGCAGGGCACCGTGCAGCCCCGGCTGGCCCCTCGCCTGCTTGAGGCCTCAGTGGCCCCGTCAGTGAGGTTGCCCCCTCAGATCCATCTCTGTCACCTTTGACCTCCGCCCTTTGCCCCTCCCATGTGCTTTTGCCTCGAGGCCAGAGCGTCCTTGGCGCCTCCCAGTCGTGGCCAGCACTCCGGGGCTGCTCAGAAAGTGCCTCCTGAGTGCAACGAGTGCGTCCCGCTCTTGTTTTGGAAGGGCTCCCGCCTTTGGGATCATAAAGCCGGCACACCCTGACTTGAGACGCCTGGTGCTGCCTGTAAACTGCCCCACGGCCCCCAGAGAGGGTTCAGGATTCGTGGGTGGAGGGTCCCACCATCGGGGCCCCGGGTTGTGTCCCCCTCTGCCTTCCACGTTCCCCGAAGACTGGCTGTGTGTCTAGCCTGCCGCCTGGCCTGATTTGCATGCGGGGCCTGAGTCCAGTGACTGGCTGGCCAGAAGCTTGGTGCCCGTGGGGAGTGACCGCCCAGGAGCACTTCGGAGACTCTCTCCTCCCCTGAGACTGCCCGTGCCCTCATGCCCCGACGGGGCCAACGCTGTCCGCTCCCCCTCCGCCCTGCTCGCCGCCTTCCATTCCT
>NW_011491238.1:5466-22817 GCF_000754665.1 Bison bison bison | reverse complement strand
CCCTGCTCGCCGCCTTCCATTCCTCCACCTCCAGGCAGGCACAGGTCCATTGGTCCTGGGGGGACAGGGACGGGGAGCCGGGAGCACCGGCCAACTCAGGCCCTTGGGACAGCCGGTCCCCAGCGGCCGAGGACAGGGTGGCTGGGTCTCGGCTCTGGTCTGGCCCACCTGGGCCCCTCCCGGGGCCTCTTTCAGAGCTGCAGGGGTGGCGGTGCCCTGGACAGCTCCCGTGGGCTCGGGTGTCGTCTTCCCTGGAGTGCAGTACTTTATTTGAACACGTTTTTGTCATGTTTGTGTGAGTTCTGCAGGATGCTAGCACACGGACCGCCTCTATCTGGACAGGGTTTTCCTCTTCATGGTGGAGAGTAGGGCTTGGTGTTCCTGACCCCAGGAAACCCACAGGCTCAGGCTCCCTCTGCCCACTCCTGCCCCAGCAGTCCCCAGGCAGTGCCCAGAGGGAGCTGGGGTGGCTCCCAAGCCCCTTCCCCGGGATGTGCAGCCTCTAATGACCGCCCCCCACCACCACAAATGCTGGCAGCAGGACAGGGCTCAGCGGAGGAGTCAGGGCCAAACCTGTGAGGGCCCAGGGGCGGGGCTGCCTGCCTGTGGTCCTTGGAGGGGCGATGCCAAACCAGGAGGGGGCCTGGTACAGCTGCCTCCCCAGGGTCTTCCCCGCTCAGTCCACCCCGCCGTGCAGCCTCAGGCATTGACGAGGCGGAGACAGGGAGAGACGGGACAGGGTGCTGAGGGCGGTGCTGGTGTGCGGGCAGGGCGGTAGCTCGTCTGGGGGCACCTGCTGCTCTGGGTGCACAAGCCCGGCCGTCTCCTGTGATCTGGGATTTTCCAAGAGGGCCAGCGACAGTGGCTGTGGACAGCCCGGGGAGGGCTTGGGAGACCGAGCTGCCCCACGGCCTTGACTGTGCCGGGGCCCTCTCCCCAGCCCCTCTCCCACCAGGACCACACGCCAAGTCCTCCGGGGTGGGCGCGGCTCAGCAAGTCCTGTGTGCCTGTGTCCTGCGGCCCCTGGAGCCCCTTACCCCAGGCCCCTGGGGGTGTTGAAGGTGGACAGGGTGGTGATGGCAAGCTGGGAGACTGGAGGGATAGTGGGCCTGGGACCGGCCCTGCCTCCAGCTGACCTGCGAGGCTCCGGACTGGGTGTTCTCCTCGATGAGCCCATAAGTGGGGCAGGGAGGGTGGGGGTGTGATTTCTTGGTTAAAATCTAGGTTATCGGCAGTGACGTGGCTGGCATCGCTGGGTGTCGGGCTCACTGGGAAGAGGGTTGTGGGGGAGGGTCCACGGGGGCCCGACAGGCAGAGAGGGCCCGTCCCCAGTGGCCGGCTGCTCCTTGGGTGCTGGCTTCCTGGACCCCAGGCTCCCGCTGCGCACTGGCCGAGTCTGGGTGGGCGATGTCCTCACACCCGCCACGGGCCGCTCGATAGCCAGATGCCCCTCTCCTGGCATCCGGACAAAGGCAGGCAGGGCTCCAAGCTGGTGGAATCTGGAGTGTTCAAAGGTGAACTCTTGGGGCTTTCGGGCTCTCTGGAGTCCCTTCTCCCTCCTGGCCAAGGGAGAGGGTGGTCTGAGTGACCTTCAGGGGTCTTCTGACCAGCACCCTGCGTGCAGGGCCGTGAAGGAGCCAGAGACCGAAGCCCCAGCCTCAGCCCCATGAAGAGCTACTGGCAGCCCCTGCTCGCTGGGCCCCCTGCTTGTAGAAGTCAAGGAATGGAGCGTTACAGATGAGCAAATGCATCTCAGTTCTCCAGCAGCCCCCTCTGGGTTCCTGTTCCCAGCCCGTGTGTCTCCTCCATCCTGGGCAGGTCCTGCACCGCTGTCTATCAGGGAGATGCCCTGGTTGGTTCATCCACATCCCCATCGGGGGACACAGAGAGGTGGGGGATGAGCCACAGATGGGGACCCAGGCCGCCCTGGGCCCCTCCCCTGTTCTCTGCGGTCTGGCCACCTTCTGGCCTGCAGGCCCACCCCACCCTCACTGCGCAGGTATTGGGTCAGCAGGCAGGGGTGCTCCCTGTGGGCATTGAGACCCGGGTGCCTGGGTATTTATGCACCGGCCACGTGCTTCCACGTTAACCCTTTCCCCGGCGGGGACTGCCTCAGGGTGTCCTGCAGATGCGTGTGGACGCTGCTGGTGGGCCAGTGTGGCTCTGCTTCTCCTCCGGGTCTGCCTGCCATCCCCGTACCTGGACACAGGGTGGACATGGCGGTGCTCAGGAGCGGGTGCTGGCTCACGGCTCCATGTCTGTTCCCAGGTTCTGAAGGTCAGCGCGGCCACTAACCCATCTTACGGCTGAGGGGGCCAAGCCTGAGATATCCACCTCTCTACACAGAGGGGCCTCCCTCCAGCAGGACCCCCGGCTGCCTGGTGATCACTGCTCCCACCCCCAGCTCAGAGCCCACGGGCGCTCGCTTGGGGGTCCCCACTGAGAAGGGAGAGACGGGTTGGTTCTGCAGGCCCCCTGCCGAGCCCCCACACTGCCTCCTGGCCTGGGGGCGGGGTATCACCCCATGAAAGTGCAGCAAAAGCCCCAGCCTGTCTAGGGTGGGGGGCCCTGCACGGGTTGGGGGGTCCTCTCTCTTTTGAGGTAACATCCTGTCAGCTCAGGTGAGAGAGGGGCCAGTACCAGATGGCTGTCCCATTGTGCGCCCCAAAGGCTGCCCCAAGGGCCGGCCAGCACCCCAGTGTCATCTGAGACTGGCCCCCAAAGGCTGCCCCGAGGGCCAGCCAGCACCCCGGTGTCATCTGGGACTGGCCCCCAAAGGCTGCCCTGAGGGCCGGCCGCCACTCCAGTGTCATCTGGGACTGGCCCCCAAAGGCTGCCCCGAGGGCCGGCCACCACCCCAGTGTCATCTGGGACTGGCCCCTGAGGGCTTCCAGGGGTGGCCTCCCCGGCCCCCTGCAGTGTCCCGTTTAACCCTCACCACCCAATGCCCTGAGATTTCTTCTTAAACCAGTTTTATTGAGATGTGACTTATTTACCCCAGTGACACAGGTATGAAATGTACCCATTTGAGATCTGCTGTGGGGCCGTTAGCACAGTCAGAGAGGACGTGTCCGTCAGTCTGGGGACGCTCACACCTCTTTGCGGGTACTGCACCCCCCCGCCAGCTGCAGGCAGCCTGGGATCTGTTTTCTGTCCTCTGGAGACGTTTGTCTGTCACCTAACCCGTCAAGCTGTCCGCACTCCAGTCTAGATGTAGCATCAGCAGAAAGACTCTGAGACTGCCTTACCCTTTCCACCTTCTGTTTATGTTAAGTGTTTACACAAAATAAAACGTGCCAGTTTCCAGCGTACAGATGATGAGGCTGGTCACTGTGATTCGACAAGCAGCACAGTCAAGCTTATGCAACAGTTTGCTCCCCTCAAAGTTGACCCAGATCGCCCCTACCCCAGCCCTGGCCACCACACACTAGCTTCCGGTCACCGTCGCTGCTGCGCAAGGGGGATCGCACAGAACGGAGTCTCTTACTCTTGACTTCTTTCACTTACTGCGTGTTGAGATCCATTCATCCCTGTGGTTCCGAGTGTGGGTGCCTGGGCCTCGTAGCTGCTGGGTCGTTCTCCCACGCCATGGACCTGCCACCAATGGCGGTTGTGTGCGGCTTTTCTCATCACGCTGCCGTGGACGTCCTTGTATAAGTGGGACTACGTTTTTGTCCGTCTGTTGAAATGGTTGGGTTTTCTCGTTAATTTATTGATGTGGTGTATTGCATCAGTTAGTTTTTAAATGTTGAACCGCCCTTGTATTCCTGGGATAAACCCCAGTTGGTCGTTCAGTCAGTCAGTCAGTTCAGTCGCTCAGTCGTGTCCGACTCTTTGAGACCCCATGAATCGCAGCACGCCAGGCCTCCCTGTCCATCACCAACTCCCGGACTTCATTCAGACTCACGTCCATCGAGTCAGTGATGCCATCCAGCCATCTCATCCTCTGTCGTCCCCTTCTCCTCCTGCCCCCGATCCCTCCCATCACCAGAGTCTTTTCCAATGAGTCAACTCTTCGCATGAGGTGGCCAAAGTACTGGAGTTTCAGCTTTAGCATCATTCCCTCCAAAGAAATCCCAGGGCTGATCTCCTTTAGAATGGACTGGTTGGATCTCCTTGCAGTCCAAGGGACTCAAGAGTCTTCTCCAACACCACAGTTCAAAAGCATCAATTCTTCGGCTCTCAGCTTTCTTCACAGTCCAACTCTTACATCCATACGTGACCACAGGAAAAACCATAGCCTTGACTAGACGAACCTTTGTTGGTGAAGTAATGTCTCTGCTTTTGAATATGCTATCTAGGTTGGTCATAACTTTCCTTCCAAGGAGTAAGCGTCTTTTAATTTCATGGCTGCAGTCACCATCTGCAGTGATTTTGGAGCCCAAAAAATGAAGTCTGACACTGTTTCCACTGTTTCCCCATCTATTTCCCATGAAGTGATGGGACCAGATGCCATGATCTTCGTTTTCTGAATGTTGAGTTTTAAGCCAACTTTTTCACTCTCCTCTTTCACCTTCATCAAGAGGCTTTTTAGTTCTTCTTCACTTTCTGCCATAAGGGTGGTATCATCTGCATATCTGAAATTATTGATATTTTATGTGTTATCATTTTGTATATTGCTGTATTTAATTTGCTAGTACTTTCTTAAGGAATTTTGCATTTATGAAGGCTAATTATCCGTAGTCTGCCTGTAGTGTCTTTGCTGGTTTTGTAGGATGATACACTAAGGTCCTTTCTCGTTTATTTTCTGTAAGAGTTTAAGTTTGACGTTATTTCTGTCCTAAGCACTCTTTCCCCAGTGAACCCACTTGGGCCTGCAGTTTTCATACTCAGCTGGTAAAGAATCTGCCTGCAATGCAGGAGACCCTGCTTCGATTGCTGGGTTGGGAAGATCCCCTGGAGAAGGGAAAGGCCACCCACTCCAGTATCCTGGCCTGGAGAATTCCATGGACTGTATAGTCCATGGGGTTGCAGAGTCGAACGAACACCACTGAACAACTTTTACTTTCACTTCACTTCTGTTAGTTGAGGTATAGAACCATCCAGATTTCTCTTTCATCCCCTTCAAGCCACGGTAATTTGTATCTTTCATGGAACTTATCCATTTCTGATCTGTGTAAATGTTAAAATAGCCACGCCAGACCTCTTATGTTTAGTCCCACTGCTGGCTCTTTTCATCTTTTTCCTGTTAATCTGTTGTTGTTGTTCAGTCGCTAAGTCATATCCGACTCTTTAAGACCCCATGGACTGCAGCACGCCAGGCTTCCCTTTCCTTCACTATCTCAGTAACTCAGTGAGACTATGAACCACGCCATGCAGGACCACCCGAGGCGGACAGGTCATGGTGGAGAGTTCTGACAAAGCGTGGTCCACTGGAGAAGAGGATGGCAAACCACTTCTGTATTCTTGCCTTGAGAGCCCCATGAACAGGATGAAAAGGCAACAAGACAGGACACTGTTAATTTCCCTGTGTCTTACTCGTTTCACGTGGGCAGCACACGGCTGTGGTGGCAGTTGTCCAGTCGCTGAGTCGTGTCTGGGTGTGACCCCGTGCACACCAGCCCTTCCTGTCCTTCATTTTCTCCCAGAGTTTGCTCACTCATGTCTGTTGGTCAGTGACGCCATTTAACCGTCTCATCCTCTGCCACCCCCTTCTCCTCTTGCCTTCAATCTTTCCCAGAATCAGGATCTTTTCAAGTAAGTTGGTTCTTCACATCAGGTGGCCAAAGTATTGAAATTTCAGCTTCAGCATCAGTCCTTCCAATAAATACTCAAGGTTGATCTCCTTTAGGATTGACTGGTTTGATCGTACAGTCCAGGGGACTCTCAAGAGTCTTCTCCAACACCACAGTTCAAAAGCATCAATTCTTTGGCACTCAGCTTTCTTTATAGTCCAGCTTTCGCATCTACACATGATTACTAGAAAAACCGTAGCTTTGACTAGATGGACCTTTGTTGGCAAAGTAATGTCTCTGCTTTTTAATATGCTGTCTAGATTTGTGATAGCTTTTCTTCCAAGGAGCAAGTGTCTTTTAATTTCATGGCTGCAGTCATCATCTGCAGTGATTTTGGAGCCACGAAAATAAAATCTGCCACTGCTTCCTCTTTTTCCGCTTCTATTTGACATGAAGTGATGGGACTGGATGGCATTGTTTTAGTTTTTCTAATGTTGACTTTCAAGCCAGCTTTTTCACTTTTCTCTTGCCTCCTCCTCAAGAGGCTCTTTAGTTCCTCTTCACTTGCTGCCCTTAGAGTGGTATCGTCTACACATCTGAGGTTGTTGATATTTCTCCTGGCAATGTTGATTCCAGCTTGTGATTCACCAGCCCAGTTATTTCACATGATATACGAGCACACGGTTGAGATCTGCTTTTTTAATCCAGTCTTAGCATCTTTTATTGGGAGTCTTTAGACCATTTACATTTAATGTAATTTTCAAGGGGGTTAAGGTCAGATCTGTTATCTCATTAGTTTTTTATTAGTCATATTTTCTTTTCTCCTCTTTTCACCACTTCCTGATGGAATTTTCCCAGAGTTCCTCTTTAGCTCTACCGCTGGGTGCCGTCAGCTTCCACTCCCACCATACTTTGTTGTGTAGAGCTGATGCACAAACCTTGGACTTATCCCATCAACCTTCTCAGGTATATTGCCCTCTCCCACGGAACTCAGCCTGTCAGTGTCTTTCTACCTGCTCTAGTTCTTTGGGAAATTGTAAAATATTTTACTTCTTCATAGGCGGTTTTGAATCTTGTGCTCAGTCGTGTCTGACTCTTTGCGCCCTTTTGGACTGTAGCCTGCCAGGCTCCTCTGTCCATGGGATTTTTCAGGTCAGAGTACTGAAGTGGGTTGCCATGCCCTCCTCCAGGGGATCTTCCTGACCTAAGAATCGAACCCTAGTCTCCTGTGTCTCCTGTACTGCAGGCGAATTCTTTACCTGCTGAGCCATCAGGGAAGCTTTATTAATGTTACTGTTTTTACTTGAAATGACCAGTTGTGTTTTTTCCTACTTTTAGTCACTTTTACAATTTAGAGTAGAATTTCTTCTCTTGGGCACATTATTCTCTGAGTTTAAACAAATGCATATAGTCATGTGATCACCTCCATAATCAAGACCCAGAGCAGTGTCCCTCACACATATCCTTATCCCTGTGAGGCCCCCATTGTAGTCTTTTCTTCCTCTCCCCCAACTCCTGCAGCCACTGGTCTGGTTTTGTCCCATCAGTAGAATCACACAGTGTGTGATGTTCTGAGTCAGAACGCATTTGAGAATCATTCTTTTTGTGTGCGTTCTTGGTTCGTTTGTTTTTTAACTGCTGAGTGGTACTCCCACAGTGGGTTTAACATCTTACAGAAAGAAGAATGAACTTTTTGGCAAATGAACTTTTTGCCAACCCAATATTTGCCAGTCGAAGGACCTGTGGTTTTTTCCTAGTTTTTAGTGGTTATGAATTGAGCTGCTGCAAACGTGCAAAAAAGAAAAAGGGTTTTGCACACACTTCAGTTTTCAGTTCTGTTTGGTAAATTAGCCTAGCAGTGAGGTCATAGGTGGTATGGTAAGACGTGTTTAACTTTGTAAGAAACTGCCCGAACACTTGTCTGGAATCGTTCTGTCTCTGCGTCACAGCCAGCAGAGCGAGAGCTCCTGTTGCTCCATGTTCTCATCAGCACTTGGCTTTGTCTTGTCTTTTTTTTTAAGTCGTCCTCAAGGTCTGTGGTGGTGTCTCCCTGCAGGTTTAATTTGTACTTCTCTAATGTCTAATGATGTGGAATATCGATTGTGTATTTGTTTGCCATCTGTATACCCATGCCTTTTTGAGTCTTTGTCCTCTTTTTATTGGGTGGTTGGAATATTGACTATCATTGATATTGTGTATTCTATATACCTTCCAGAGGAAAATCCTCTGTTGGATATGTGATTTCTAAACATTTTCCACCAGACTGTAGTTTGTCTTTTCTTCCTCTTAATAATGTCTTTCTTAGACATTTAAAATTTTTGATGAGGTTTAAGTGGTTAATCATTTATCTTACAGATCATGCTTTTGGTGTTGCATTTGAGTCTTTACCTAACAAAATTATAAAAAATGTTCCCGCTATGGTTTCTCCTAGATGTTTTATGGCTTTGGGTTTTACATTTAGTCTGTGGCCCATTTTGAGTTATTTGTTGTATAAAGTCAGAGATACGGTCAAGGTTCTGAATATTTTTCTCATGTGGATGTCTCATTTACTTTTGAAGAAATTTAAAATATGAAAAAAACTATTATATTTGCCCACATGTTTACCTTGTCCAGTTCTTTACACTTGATACAGATTGGTTTCTATCTGGTGTCATTTTCCTTCTGCTTAAAGAATTTCCTTTAACATTTCTTACAGTCCCAGTGATGGACTAGTGATGAATCCCAAAAAATTACAAGGAGGTTTTTATATCACCTTTTTAAAAATCTGCCTTATTGAAGTATAATTTATATATGCAGTGAAATTAACTTTCACTATACAGTGGTCACCTTTGTTTTTAAAGGGTATTTTTGCTGGATATAGAATTCTAGGTTGACTATTACTTTCTGCTTTCTGTAGACATTCTCTTGTTTTCTGAAATGCATTTTCCGCCCCCTCAGGAAATCAAAGTCATTTTTCTCTGTGTGTCTCTTTACAAGTGGTGTCTTTTCTTTTTAGGCTGCTTTTATCTCTGCTTACAGTTTGTTGGGCTTTTTGGGCACGTGCACTTATACCATAATTCCTTCAATTATCTTGTGCCCCTCCCCGCATAACTCCAATTAAACATGCTTTTGCCTCTGAGATCCCTAGGCTTTGTTTATTTATTAGCGTAGAGCCTTTTTTCTCTTTAGGCTTTAGATGGAGGGGTTTCCATTGCTATTTCCTCGTGGTCACTGATCTTTTTCGTGGTTCCATTTTGTTCTTATTTGTATGTTACATTTCTCCCCTCATGAGTTTGGGCTTTGACATTTTAAAACTATTTTCTGATGGTGTTTCTAGCTGGTTTAAAGTCTTTGCCTGTTAATGCCCTCCTCTTTGTCATTTCTTAGTCTGTTTCTGCCTACCAATTTTTCTCCTCCCTAGGATCTCCTTTCTGTGGTTTGTTTTTCTTTCTTTCTTTTTTAATTTGGCTGTGCTGGGTCTTAGTTGCGGCATGCATCTAGTTCCCGGAAGAGATCGAACCTGGCCACCCTGCATTGGGAGTGTGGGGTCTTAGCCTCTGAACCACCAGGCAAGTCCCTTTTTTGTGATTCTTCGTGTATCTGTTAATTTTGTAACAGATGCTGGACATCGTGAATGTTGAGCACTGGCAGGCAATCTGTTGTCCCGAATCTCTTATAGTGAAGTGGAATTTCCATAATGAGTGATGAGTTTGAGCACTTGTTCATACTTTGGGCAGTTTGGCCGTCTTCCTTTGTGAAGTGAAGTGAAGTCGCTCAGTCGTGTCTGACTCTCTGCGACCCCAGGGACTGTGGCCTACTACGCTCCTCCGTCCATGGAATTTTCCAGGCAAGAGGACTGGAGTAGGTTGCCATTTCCTTCTCCAGAGGATCTTCCTGACCCAGGGACTGAAGCCAGGTCTCCCACACTGTAGGCAGACACTATACCATCTGAGCCACCAGGGAAGTCCTTCCTTTGTGAAGTGCCCATTTAAACCTTTCCCACATGTTTGTAGAGCGAGTTGTCTGTTCTTTTCTCACAGCTTCTCAGGAGCTCTGTCTACTTGGGATAGGCCTCTTTTGTCAGTTTAAAAGTTTTAAATAGCTTCTCCCTCCCGCTCTACAACTTGTCATCTTCTTAATATAATTTTGATGTAGTAAGCTTATTAATTTTTTTTCTTTTTCAATGGCAATTTTTTTTTCAATGGCAATTTTGATATCATGTTTAAAGAAGTCTTCCTTTACCTCATGGTCATTGTGATATTCTCTATGTACCCTTAATTTTTTTTTTTTTTTCTGATTTGAAATCATTTTAAATTTAACAGAGATATTTCAAGAAAAGTACAAAGAACTCCTGTATACATTTTCCTCAGACTCATTACCTGGTAAGAATTTGCCATATTTGCTTTATGATTCTTCTTCGCTTTTTCAGTTCAGTTCAGTCACTCAGTCCTGTCCGACTCTTTGCAACCCCATGGACTGCAGAACGCCAGGCTTCCTTATCCATCACCAACTCCCAGAGCTTGCTCAAACTCATGTCCATTGAGTTGGTGATGCCATCCAACCATCTCATTCTCTGTCACCCCTTCTCCTCTTGCCTTCAATCTTTCCCAGCATCAGGGTCTTTTCCATTGAGTCAGTTTTTCACATCAGGTGGCCAAAGTATTGGAGCTTCAGCTTCAGCATCAGTCCTTCCAATGAATATTCAGAACTGATTTCCTTTAAGATGGACTAGTTGGATCTCCTTGCAGTCCAAGGGACTCTCAAAAGTTTTCTCCAACAAAGTAGTTCAAAAGCATCAATTCTTCAGCACTCAGCTTTATTTATGGTCCAACTCTCACATCCATTCATGACCACTGGAAAAACCATAACTTTGACTAGACGGACATTTGTTGGCAAAGTAATGTCTCTACTTTTTAATATGCTATCTAGATTTGTTATAGCTTTTCTTCCAAGGAGCAAACAGCTTTTAATTTCATAGCTGCACTCACCATCTGCAGTGATTTTGGAGCCCAAGAAAAGAAAGTCTGTCACTGTTTCCACTATTTCCCCATCTATTTGTCATGAAGTGATGGGACCGGATGCCATGATCTTAGTTTTCTGAATGTTGAGTTTTAAGCCAACTTTTTCACTCTCCTCTTTGACTTTCATCAAGAGGCTCTTTAGTTCTTCTACATTTTCTTCCATAAGAGTGGTGTATCTGCATATCTGAGTATTGATATTTCTCCCATCAATCTTGATTCCAGCTTGTGCTTCATCCAGCCCGGCATTTCTCATAATGTATTCTACATATAAGTTAAATAAGCATGGTGACGATATATAGCCTTGACAATACTCCCTTCCCAATTTGGAACCAGTCCATTATTCCATGTCTGGTTCTAACTATTGTTTCTTGACCTGCATACAGATTTCTCATGAGGCAGGTAAGGTGGTCTGATATTCCCATGTCTTTCAGAATGTTCTGCAGTTTGTTGTGATCCACACAGTCAAAGGCTTTGGTGTAGTCATTAAAGCAGAAATATATATTTTTCTTGGAGAAGGCAATGGCACCTCACTCCAGTACTCTTGCCTGGAAAATCCCATGGATGGAGGAGCCTGGTAGGCTGTGGTCCATGGGGTCGCTGGGAGTCGGACACGACTGAGCGACTTCACTTTCACTTTTCACTTTTATGTACTGGAGAAGGAAATAGCAACCCACTCCAGTGTTCTTGCCTGGAGAATCCCAGGGACGGTGGAGCCTGGTGGGCTGCTGTCTATGGGGTTGCACAGAGTCGGACACAACTGAAGCGACTTAGCAGCAGCAGCAGCAGCAGCAGATGTTTTTCTGGAACTCTCTTGCTTTTTTGATGATCCAGTGGATGTTGGCAATTTGATCTCTGGTTCTTCTGCCTTTTCTAAATCCAGCTTGAACATCTGGAAATTCTTGGTTCATGTACTGTTGAAGCCTTGCTTGGAGAATTTTCAGCATTACTTTTCTAGCGTGTGAGATACTCCAGGAGTTGGTAATGGACAGGGAGGCCTGGCGTGCTGTGGTCCATGGGGTCACAAAGAGTCAGACATGACTGAGCGACTGAACTGGACTGAACTGAACTAAACTGAGTTGAGTGCAATTGTATAGTAGTTTGAACATTCTTTGGCATTGCCTTTCTTTGGGATTGGAATGAAAACTGACCTTTTCCAGTCCTATGGCCACTGCTGAGTTTTCCAAACTTGCTGGCATATTGAGTGCAAAACTTTCACAGCATCATCTTTTAGGATCTGAAATAGCTCAACTAGAATTCCATCACCTCCACTAGCTTTGTTCGTAGTGATGCTTCCTAAGGCCCACTTGACTTCACATTCCAGGATGTCTGGTTCTGGGTGAGTGATCACACCATCGTGATTATCTGGGTCGTGAAGATCTTTTTTTGTACACCTCTTCTTAATATCTTCTGCTTCTATTAGATCCATACCATTTCTGTCCTTTATCGAGCCCATCTTGCATGAAAAGTTCCTCTAATTTTCTCTAAAGATTCTCTAAAGATTAGAGATACTAAAGAGTATCTCTAATTTTCTTGATGAGATCTCTAGTCTTTCCCATTCTATTGTTTTCCTCTATTTCTTTGCATTGATCACTGAGGAAGACTTTATCTCTCCTTGCTATTCTTTGGAACTCTGCATTCAAATGGTTATATCTTTCCTTTTCTCCTTTGCCTTTAACTTCTCTTCTTTTCTCAGCTATTTGTAAGGCCTCATCAGACAACCATTTTGCCTTTTTGCATTTCTTTTTCTTGGGGATGGTCTTGATCACTGCCTCCTGTACAGTGTCAAGAACTTCCATCCATAGTTCTTCAGGCGCTCTGTCTATCAGATCTAGTCCCTTGAATCTATTTGTCACTTCCACTGTATAATTGTAAGGGATTTGATTTAGGTCATACCTGAATGGTCTAGTGGTTTTCCCTGTTTTCTTCAATTTAAGTCTGCCTTTGGCAATAAGGAGTTCATGATCTGAGCCACAGTCAGCTCCTGGTCTTGTTTTTGCTGACTGCATAGAGCTTCTCCATCTTTGGCTGCAAAGAATATAATCAGTCTGATTTCAGTGTCGACCATCTGGTGATGTCCATGTGTAGAGTCTTCTCTTGTGTTGTTGGAAGAGGGTGTTTGCTATGACCAGTGCGTTCTCTTGGCACAACTGTTAGCCTTTGCCCTGCTTCATTCTGTACTCCAAGGCCAAACTTGCCTGTTACTCCAGGTATCTCTTGACTTCCTGCTTTTGCATTCCAGTCCCCTATAATGAAAAGGACATCTTTTTTAGTGTTAGTTCTAGAAGGTCTTGTAGGTCTTCATAGAACCATTCAGCTTGAGCTTCTTAGGTATTAGTGGTCCGGGCATAGACTTGGATTACTGTGATAATTGAGTGGTTTGCCTTGGAAATGAATAGAGCTTATTCTGTCATTTTTGAGGTTGCACCAAAGTACTGCATTTTGGACTCTTTTGTTGACTGTGATGGCCACTCCATTTCTTCTAAGGGAATCTTGCCCACAGTAGTAGATATGATGGTCATCTGAATTAAATTCTCCCGTTCTGGTCCATTTTAGCTCACTGATTCCTAAAATGTCAATGTTCACTCTTGCCATCTCCTGTTTGACCACTTCCAGTTTGCCTTGATTCATGGACCTGACATTCCAGGTTCCTGTGCAGTATTGTTCTTTGCAGCGTTGGACTTTACTCCCATCACCGGTCCCATCCGCAGCTGGGCGTTGCTTTTGCGTTGGCCCCATCTCTTCATTCTTCCTGGAGTGATTTCTCCGCTCTTCTCCAGTAGCCTGTTGGGCACCTGCTGACCTGGGGGGTCATCTTTCAGAGTCGTTTTTGCCTTTTCATCCTGTTCATGTTTCACTTTTTGTGTGTAGTTGTTTTTCTTTTTTTTTTTTCCTGAACTATTTCAGAACAGTTGAAGATCCTATGCTGTTTTACTCCAGAATACTGAGTGTTGTTTATCCAGGGGATATTCTCTTGCATAAACACAACACAATGTTCAAAACTCAGGAAATTCAATTTTGACATGGCGCTGCTATGTAATCAACTGTCCATGCTAAGTCAGTTGTCTCAACATTGTACTATATCTGGAATTGTGTGTTTTTTTAATGTGGGTGACATGGGGCTGAAGATTTACTTTTTTCTCATATGACTTTCCAGCCGATCTACCACTTTCTATTGAGAAGACCACCTTTTCCACACCAATGCGACAGCTCCCCTGTATTGACCCTAGATGTCTGTAAAATGTACGAATTCTCTCTGAGCTTGGGTCTGTTCCATCTGTCTCTGCCAGCCCCCAGTCTCCTGATGTCTACACAGTGTAAATCTTCCAGGTTTTTGCTCCTTACTGCTGCCTTGCTTTGGCTCTTTTTTGCATTTGTTTATCCTTTCAGGACCAGTTTCTCAAATGTCACACAATTCCTCTTGGAAGCTGGTGGATTTCATTGACCTTCCAGATTAGTCTAAGGTGAACCGCTGTCTATAAGATTGGGTGCATCCCTCCATTTATCTTCCTCTTTTTCCATTTTTCTTGGGAATATTTTGTAGTTTTTCAGTCCATCTTTCATTAGATTTATTCCTAGAAATTCATTTTTTTGGTCTTAATCCACATGGTATTTAAGTCTCTCTCTCTCTCTTTTTCATTATTTGTTACTAGTATCTAGAAACAAATTGGTTTTTTTAAAAAAAAAAATCTGGCCACCTAGCTAAATTCACTTATTTATTCTAACAGTTTGCTTGCAGATTCTTTTGGATTTTCTCTGTGTACAGTCATGTCATCTGCTAAAAATGACCACTTTATTTATTTATTCCTGTTCTTCCCCTTTTAATTTTCTTTCTTGCCTGACTATACTGGCCAGGGTTTCTCATTCATTCTTGTCTCCTTTCCAAACTCTGGAGAAGCTATCAATATTTCATCTTTAAGTAGGATATTTGCTCAAGGCTTTTGTGTGTGTATGATACAGTTTATCAGATGAAGGAAGTTTTCTTTCTTAGGTTGAGTATTTTTTTTTCATAAATAAGTGTTATATTTGAACAAAAGCTTTTTCAGACTTCCCTGGTGGCCCAGTTATTGAGACTCTGTGCTTCTGCTGCAGGGGATGCAGGTTCGATTCATGGTCTGGGAACTAAGATCCCATGTGCTGTGCAGCATGGCCAAAAAAAAAAGATTTAAAAAGCCTTTTCTTTAAATATTGAAATAGTCATATAGTTTTCCTCTTCTGCTTTGTTAATATTATAACTTGCTTTTGAATATTAAAAGACCTTGTGTTCCTGGAATAAGTTCAACCTTGTGATGTAGGATCCTTTTTTATTACCCCTGGATTCGAGTGCCTAATATTTTTGCCCTTTTGAGAGAGGTTTTCTAGAGCTGGGACACCCTCATCAGTGTTCATTTCCTAGAAGGAGGCCGCAGGTAGGAGAGACAGGTGAGATGTCAGGTGTCTGCTGCTGTTGCTGCTAAGTCGCTTCAGTCGTGTCGGGCTCTGTGCGACCCCATAGACGGCAGCCTACCAGGCTCTGCTGTCCCTGGGATTCTCCAGGCAAGAACACTGGAGTGGATTGCCTTTTCCTTTTCCAGTGCGTGAAAGTGAAGTCACTCAGTCATGTCCGACTCCTCGTGACCTCATGGACTGCAGCCCATCAGGCTCCTCCATCCATGGGATTTTCCAAGCAAGAGTACTGGAGTGGGGTGCCATTGCCTTTTCCAACAGGTGTCTGGCAGTTGCTAAATCAAGGAAGCCACCCCTCTCCAGCCAGACTCTGCGCGTGGAGCCCCTGGCTCTGTAGAGAGTGCCCCCTGCCCCCTACAGCTGTCCAGAGCTCCAGCCTAGAGCATTGCGAATCCTGTTAAATGCATACCCCCCCCCACCCACACACAGCACAAGCACTGTGGGTGCTGGGGTGTGTGTGTGTGTGTGTGCACGTGCGCACACGCGTGCTCAGTTGCTTCAGACTCTGTGTGACCCCATGAACCATAGCCCTCCAGTCTCCTCTGTCTATGGGATTCTCCAGGCAAGAATACTGGAGTAGGTTGCCATGCCCTCCTCCAGGGGCTCTTCCTGACCCAGGGATTGAATCCCTGTCTCTTGCATTGCAGGTGGATTTTTTTTACCATCTGAGCCACCTGGGAAGCCTTGGTGCCAGTACAGGTTCCTCAAAGCCACCTCAGGGGAGGCGAGAGTTTGGACCCAGTGCCTGGGTCGCCAGCCATGTGGGACAAGCCCATGCTTTTCATATGGGTCATATTTCCTTTAGGAGTTTTGTAACATATGGACAAGAGAGGGGGCCCTCTAATTTTCCTTTAAGGTCACGTTTCCCTTTTTGCTGGCAGAATCATCTGGCCTCATAAAATGAATTGAGAATCACCCCCGCCCCTTTTATAAAATGACCTGGCAGAGTCTGTATAAGATTAGCTGACTTCCTTCTTAAATATTTGAAGTAATACACAGGTGAAGCCATGCAGGCCAAGAGTTTTTTGCCGGATGATGTTTTTCAGATTTATATTTACTAGGTCCCAGTTCAGATTTCTGTCTCTTCTTGCGTCAATGTTGGTTAAGTTACATTTCTCTAGAAGCTTATGGGCCTCAGCTAATTTTCAAATTTATTGGCGTGAATCTACTACTAATACCCTCTTAAAATCTTCCTAATGTTTGTGGAAGAAAGTGGCAAACTATGACACAGAGAGTTCTGCCCCCTGGCTCGTGTGGGCGCCGCCCCCACACGAAGGATGCTGTTTATAGTTTCGAAAAGTTTGGAAGGAAAACAGGGGGAAACAAAGAAGGGTATGCAACAGAACGCAGCCTAAAGACTGACCCTATGACCCTTTGCAGTAAGTCTGCCAACCTCCATTCTATAGAATCTGCTGTGTCATGTTCATACAACAGTAGCATTTAATATTGTTAATGAGGGTCTTTTCACCTCGTTATCCTTCATTTAGGCTTGCTGGGGATTTTCCAACATATTAGTCATGAAAAAAAATTTGTGAGTCATTTTTTAAAAGTCTTTATTGAATGCGTGGCAGTACTGCTGCCGTTTTATGCTCTGGGTTTTTGGCCCCAAGGCATGTGGGATCTTGTGCCTCAAGCAGGGATCAAACCTGTACCCCTGCACTGGATGCTAAGTCTTAACCCCTGGATCTCCAGGAAAGTTCCGACGCACTAGTCTTTTCAAAGAGCCAACTTTTGGCTTTTTCTCTCTTATGTATACGGTTGACCTGCCAACTGCACGGGTCCACTTATATATAGGTTTTTTGCAATAAATGCAGTACTTGTAAATAAATATGCATTTCTTTTCCACACTGTCTTTCCTTTTTTGATGTCTTGGACCACTGACATGTTGCTGCCTGCCGCGCTCCGTGTCATGTAGGACAGTGTTAGTGTGGGTGCTGGCAGGTGATTCACCTTGCAAACAGACAGCGGGAACAAGGACATCGGTAAATACAGCCCGGTACTGTGAATGTGTTCTCTTCCTTACGGTTTTGTTAATAACATTTTCTTTTCTTTAGCTGACTTTAAGAATACAGTATAAATATATATAACATGCAAAATCTATGTGAACTGACTACATATATAAGGCTTCTGGTCAACAGTAAATTATTAGTAGTTAGGTTTCGGGGAAACAAAAGTTTTACGTAGATTTGCAGCTACTCAGGGGGGTGGGTGCCCCAACCCTCACATTGTATAA